>NC_091132.1:96189605-96457105 GCF_040183065.1 Periplaneta americana
TATGTATAATTATTTGAATTAAGCATAAACTTTTTGGTGTACAAGCTTGAGTGAAAAAGTATCTCTAGGGGTACGGCGAGAAAAAGGGTTGAATACCACTGCTATAGAGTTCCTTCAGTGGAACAGCGAAATTCGGAGTGGGATAAATGGTCAACAGGCTTGGAACTCAAATATTCAGTTTTTTTAGCTCCAAACTCCCTTGCAAGAACGCGTTTTCGCGTACCTTAATATTTCTCCTCCCATTCATTCATTCATTCATTCATTCATTCATTCATTCATTCATTCATTCATTCATTCATTCATTCACTCATTCATTCATTTACCTATTCACCCATTAATTTATTCATTCTTTCGTTCCTTGTTTGTTCTTTTGTTCCTTGCTTCGTTCGTTATGTCCTTCCTTCTTTCTTTCTTTCTTTCTTTCTTTCTTTCTTTCTTTCTTTCTTTCTTTCTTTCTTTCTTTCTTTCTTTCTTTCTTTCTTTCTTTCTTTCTTTCTTTCTTTCGTCTGTCCGTCCGTTCGTCGTACTACAACAGTCTAATATATACAGTCACGAAGCTCAATACGTAGTAAATATGCATCCATAGATAGTTGCTAACCACTAGGATCGCTAATAACGCCTCTTTACAGACAATGCGAAATAGTATCGGCACAGTCTGTTGTTCCTAGCACCCTCACAACTCAAACTTCGTGACTGCACAGATGGTGGGAATATCGTGACGTGGTTCCAGCAAGATATCGAGGTTCGAATAAGACACCGCAAGACAAGATGTCCAACCAACGATTGCAGCGTTCAAGACACGCTGCGTAAATTCAGATACCGGTATATTGAAAATATAAATCAACTGTATGAGTCGTGTAACTCACAGAGAGTTCATATTTAAACAGGAAAGGAAACATAAATTACTGCAGGATTGAATTACTTGCTACATTATTTTTATACTTTTTCATTAGAAAATTTTTATGCTGCAAAAATTTATTTTCAGAATTTTCGTTAAAATACGTTTTCGCCATATCTAACACCAAGAAAGTGGTTGCAGGAATTAAATCTGTTTGTTTATTTGTCTGTATCTGAAGGAGAATTACCGGTACTATTCGTAAACTATTCGATCATGTGTGCTCATTTTTTTTTAAGTTGGTTATTTAACGACACTGTATCAACTACAAGGTTATTTAGTGTCGATGAGATTGGTGATAGCGAGATGATGCCGAGGATTCGCCGTAGATTACCTGGTATTCACCTTAAGGTTGGAGAAAACCTCGAAAAAAAACCCAACCAGGTAATCAGCCCAAGCTGGATCAAACCCGCGCCCTAGCGCAACTTCAGACCGGCAGGCAAGTGCCTTAACCGACTGAGCCACGCCGGTGGCTGTGTTTATTCATATACAGTAGGCTATCTATGAGTAAATTTATTCGGTACTGATTCATATGAATTATAATGATTTTATTTTTTGTTAAGTTTATTTATGCGCTCTTATACATCTGTGATCACATCGCGTGTTTAGGATTTTTCGGTATATCAGTAGGCCTTTTCTTTTCTATTGTTGAGTCCCTGTTTCTATTGCCGTGTGCTATAGATGACTTGTGTCCAAGTAACTGATTTTAGATTTTGATTAATGTTTACGATATTGGTGACTGAGACGGTGATCAATCATGGTATGTAAATTTCCAATCATTTACCTTTGTAACTGATAGAAATCAAGAAGAATTCCAGTCAGATTGGCCTCCCTAATGCGAATCTCGAACGTTAGAGCCTGAGCCAACCCACTTTGTCAATAATAATTTTAGTGAAATATCTTATATCTTTAGCTGATATCAGAAACACAAACTGGTTATTAACTTGAAATCGAACCTGTTATTTTATTGCACAATGTGAAAAGATGAATGAAATTAGAAGTTTAGTATGCCGTCGTATTTCGGATGAAGTTATATGCTGAATTATTTATATTTCATGTTTGTAATGTTTACAAACCCTCATAGCTCCCAAATATAGATAGGAACTGACTAGAATTACTGAAAAGCGCCTTTTTGTTATAGGATTAGCGTCTTTTGTCATAGACCCATTACCTGCACTTCATTGAACCGAAGCACAGATCAAGAGGACTAATATAACAGTTCTCACTTTTTAATTTCAATTTTCTTGAACAGAAAAACATCATAAAATATTACAATATAGACGTATATCACTAATTAACAATAACGTCTTTACTGTGTTAATATTATAAAAATCCCTGGCTGAGTAGTTTCGAGGTGGTGTTCCTCATTGTCCGAACTCTAGTGAGGTCTAGGGCGATCTTCTGGTGTCCTGTTGTGGTGGGGTGTGTTCATGATTGTGTCGAAAAGGATGTATGTTTTGAAATTCAGTTGCGTGTTCAGGATGTGCTGTGGGTGTGTTTTTGTATATTTGTAAATGTCATATTGTTCTACAGTGTCAAGTTTCTGGTTTTCCCGCTGTATGTGTAGTATTTTCATGTCAGTGTCTATGTTGCTGTAGTTGTGATTGGAGTTTGTGATGTGTTCTGGGTAGATGGAATTATTGTTGTGTGGCTTGTTTATGACTGTGATATGTTCCGTGTAATGTGTAAGCCATACGCAGATCATATCACAACTTCAATGGTTCCTTCACGCATAACAAATGGGTTTAAAAGAAACTGTAAATTCTTCAAATTGAGCCAGCTGTAACCTGTCCTTCGCTATACCTTCCCTAGTGTGCTGTAGCCTCCGGCATTGTAAACTTAAGGGGTTAGGTACATCTTGCAGCAGTAAATTTTTTGGAAATATTTGACTTTTTTTCCTCCATTACTGTATCTTGTACAATAGTGAAAATTGGTATGTGTAAAACACTGTTCTTCTGTTATATGAAAAAATATTTTTACGATTTAAAAAAAATATTTATATACATTTTTTTTTCTCAAAATTCAAAGTGTGCAGTTCACTGTGCAGTGATGAAGCGTTTCCCTCATAACTCATAAACTTGTTAACTTCTTCATGTTTTCTCTCTTTTATTTTATTGCTGATACTCATGTTTACAATATCATGCTCTTTCAACTACATTCCTTAATAAATAATATTTTTTTTATTTTGTGTTAGAAGAAAATACTAATATTTGACCATTTTTTAAAACGAATTTATTTTTTATCAGACAATCTATCAAAGGTAGAGAAGTGATCTAGCATCATATTGTAGATACGACATGCATAAATGCACACAACAAATTTCATCACGGAATGTTGGATACTTTTTTAATTATGTGGGAAACGTTCCATCACTGCACAGTGAAACGAATTTTGAAAACAAAAATGTAAACAATTTTTTTAAATTGTAAAAATATTTTTTCATATAGCAGAAGGACAGTATTTTATACATGCTAATTTTCATTATTGTACAAGATAGAGTAATGGAGGAAAAAATGTTGAATAACCTTTTTCCAAAAATTTACTGCTGTAAGCTGTACCTAACCCCTTAATTTCAATCAGTATCATTTGTCAGTTATTCTGTGTAACACACAAATTCATGAAGGAATTTATATCATAATTCTTTCAGTTGAGCGCCATTTTGTATTTTTTTATTTCATTTTACTAATTATTAACGTGGTTCATATGTAGGCCTACAATTCCCGAATAAGTTGGCTCGCAGTCCTTTTTGGTACAAGGATACTGAAAAAGTGTAACTCCCTAAATAGTAATAAATTACAAATATTGTAAATCTATTTTTTGCAACATTACATCTCCAAAGAGATCCTGCTTCTTCGACCCCAACTAATCATACGCAAGTCTGTGATCCAACCCTAACCCTTACGCAGTAAGAGAGGATGTTTCAAGAATGAAATACGGTACGAAGAAGGGAAGCAAGTAACAAACAATGCGAAATTGTTTACCTGAAAACTCAGGTTTTTTTTTTTTTATTTTACTAACAGTAAACGACAAATCGTGTCTGCGTCTGTCTGCGTATAAAAAATACTAAATCCAACACTCATGAGTTTCACAGCAACATCTACACATTAAGAGCTTTAAATCTCGAGTTGCTGTATTTTCTTTTGTCTATTCACTCTAGTCTTTACACGTCTTTTGTTCGACTATCTGGTTGCAAAGTTATGGAAGTGGGAAAATGGATGTACAGATAATAGCGGGATAATTTTGTAACATGGGATGGTAGACTTAAAGGCAGAATGCATTTAGTCTTATAATCCAAAATATCACAGAGAATGTCCTTAAAACGTGTAGTAAATTCCTGAATGTAACACCGTACTCCTGACTTTGTTGATCAAACCAATACATGGCTCCATCTATCGATCTGCTAAAGAAATTTCTTTAGGCTTTGACAGTTTGCAACGCCATCTAAAAGCAGGATTGTAACTAGTTGGAGATTATTAAAAAAAGACTAGCTTTTCCATGTTCCTAATGTAAATAAAAATCAAAGAAGTAGAACAACATACGATTCAGTGAAAGAAATATGCATATGCTTGATAATAAATGATGTAAGGTACATAATATGTTCTCGAATCGTCGACTTTCACATTTAACTATAAGTTATATAGAATACGAAGGAATCAGGGATGTATTTCAGGCAGGGTTGCCAGACGTCCTGGTTTTCCCTGCATTGTTCTGGATTTCATTGTGTTTCCTGTGTCCTGGTTTGAGTTATATATTTTGTTCCGGAAGTTGAGAAGATTGAAAAAAATATAAATTTTTTCTCATTTTTATAAAATTATTTTTAAAATGTCTTATTCATATTTTTAAGACCCAGTCCAATCTACGTTCAACGATGCCGTGAACGCCACCTAGCACCTCCTCTCGGATTGTATGAAAATAAAGTATGTATTGGGTATTATACAGTATCTTTAGTCTTTACTCTCTTTAGAAGTTGATTTATTATTGATAGGATTTAAACACTGTATCATGCGTTTTTTCTATGAGGATCAGGCTCTAATATAACATTGCTTTCCCAGACTTTATCAATAATTGCAATGAAATTTCATAACGTAGCAAAAATGTAACAAAATTAAAAAGTTTAGACCCTATATATATATATATATATATATATATATATATATATATATATATATATATATATAGTTTAAATACATAAAAGGAATAAAATCATTTGTATTAGGCCTAAAAATTTAATTAATTCAAATGTGTAGACACGTTAAGGTACGCACTATCATCACCTGTCCTGGATTCCCTACGAGAGAATCTGGTAACCCTGATTTCAGGCCTGGCGGGCCCTAACGGCGCCTAGGTACTATTTTTCGAAGTGGTACCAAGGCACTTTTATGATTTTCATATCATCGTCAAATTATTGTCATCTATAAAAAGAAATATATTACTAAGATTTAAATAATTTTATAGGCTGCTATTACACTATCAAAGATAAATGTCTAAGATTTTTTATAAAATACTGTATATGACAATTAATGGGTTTTCTTTTATAAAAGTTTCTTCCATAAAAGTTCTTTTGTAAAATATATGTGCTTCTTCTTATCTTTTATAAGAGATCTGACTAGCTTCAAACCAATACGGATGAACGTAAATAATGTTGGAGTTTTACAACGACCAAAATGCTGATATCAAAATATGAAGCAAATGACATGTTACATAACACAATCGGGGGCGGCCCGTCCCTATGTGCTACAGTACAGTGATAATTTTTTCTCAAATAATGTATTTGTAATCCCATAGTATCTGATCTGTCATTTAACAATTTCCCGTGGTTATTATTCATGACGCATTATCGAGTGTTTAGTCTGTAGTCAGCTTCAGCACAACACAGCTTGGAGATTTCAAAAGTAAAGCGTAACGAAAGAATGCTTGTTTGTGGAAGAATTCGAAACTATTTACAATGTATTTGGTAATTCAAATATCCAGTGAGCTCTATTCTAAACTGGAGGCATCACCGCAATGCTCTTTCCTGTCTGAAAACGTGACTGTAGACGCCATGTTGGTGAGGGTATTGTTCTCTCTTTCTAACTAATGTGTTTCAATGAGTCTTTCGTGAGGTTGATGTCACACATGCGCAGTGAGCAATAAGAATTCCTTTATTGTGTACGATAGCATTCACTGCAAGAGAGACAAGAACAACACTATATTAGAAAGAGATAGCAATACGCTCAGTCGCTCAGAATTCGCGTCACGCTTTTAAAGCATTGAGTTGTGCCTCCAATGTAGTATAGAGCTCACTGCAAATATCAGACTGCTGCTGCCATCTACCTGTAGGCCTATGAGGTTCCTCCTGAATCAGCTAGCAAGCGAAGGAAAATGGAATCCTAGAAAATTGAAGCCAAGGAAGTATGTGACTGTATAATTCAGGAAACTACTCACCGTTTCCAGTCTTTAAGCTACCTAGACGCAACGAAATTGTTAAACAGCCAAATTTTTTAGAATTTTTCGTATAATTTTCGTGAACGCGAACTTGAAGTTGCTGTCAACAGCTATACTGTACTGAACAAAAGAGTGTTAAAGACACAACTTGGAGTTCTATACGGAAAACCCGACTTCCAAAATATAGATGTCTGTTCAATTGTTACAATACATAGTCTCCAACAATTTACAGGATCCATTCCGTGAAGTAACGAAGTTATTAAATATTTTGGTTACAACACCAATGGCCACTGCTGAGCCAGAAAGATGTTTTTCTTGCTTGAAACGCATAAAAACGGTTTTTAAGGAACACTATGTCCCAGGATCGTCTCACTGCTCTTGCAATACTGTCAATAGAAAAGAGTATAATGTTCAAGATGGGAGGGGGGGGTTTAACACCAGTGTGACAAGTTCTTCAGTAGGAAGGAACGTCGTATGGACATCATATTTCGTCACTAGGCGAGTCTCAAATTAAGATAAATACACATAAGTGTATATAGTAGGCAGATATAGAGATTGTAGCACACTCATTATTTTGAGCACCAGCCGCTACTGAACACAATACTTATGAACTATAAAAACAGATATAAAAGACAATAAGTGTATAATTGAAGACCTCTCCTTAAAAAGGATATAACATCAAATCAATTAAATATGTAAATTTGGTGGAAAAGTAATTTTCAAGCATTCATTTATAACAGTAAATTACTCGTATTGCATCCAATAGCTGAATAAACATATATCTTTGATTAGTCCACTGGTTCTGTTAGTAAATATAGGCCTAACAGATATGCCCCTGTAATTAATTTTCTTTCTCCTGAAACGTGAATTATAGATTTGCTGGTTGCACTCTTATTCCGGGGTGGTCTTAAATTATAAAATTATCAGAGACTATAAATGCTGTACAGGAAGGATGCACAAGTCTGGACAAATGGAAAAACATCTTCATTCATTATCAAATAGTTTACGTATCTTTTTTCCAAGTCCTCGTATTGTATGTAACTCTTTTAGTAAGATTTGATGGATACCTTTCTTGTCACGTCTTGCAATTGTGGTTTAAACCATAGGTCTTTCTTTTTCTACTTCTTTTTCAGCAATATGCATATTGTAATATTTTGAATTAATTGTAGCTAAAAAGCATAGGGTAAACTGGGGTCTGTTGGACAGTCGGGCATGTTGGACACTCTGTACTTTAACGTGTTACCTCGCCACTTGTGGGCACCACATTCTGCTAGAAGTCAATGACGGAAGTAGCCCCACTCGTGGGGCTACTTCCGTCATTGACTTCTAGCAGAATGTGGTGCCCACAAGTGGCGAGGTAACACGTTAAAGTACAGAGTGTCCAACATGCCCGACTGTCCAACAGACCCCAGTTTACCCTATGCTTTTTAGCTACAATTAATTCAAAATATTACAAGTAGCGAGTGGGGCTACTTCCGTCATTGACTTCTAGCAGAATGTGGTGCCCACAAGTGGCGAGGTAACACGTTAAAGTACAGAGTGTCCAACATGCCCGACTGTCCAACAGACCCTAGTTTACCCTAATACCGTTCTTCATTCATTTATGCATATCTGTAATAAAAAATTATTTTACTTTTACTATGGTTGGTTCTTGTTCCTAAATTTTAGATTGTCTGTGATAAAATATTTTTTTTTATAATGTAATATGCTCCAAAACTTAGTTTCTATCACAGATTTTTTTATAAAATATTTTATCATAATCTTTGTCAAAGAACTTTGCTAGTGTAATACCAGCCATAATGAGATCTATTCTATAGACCTGACAGCCTCTCTATATAGTTTCGAACGCATGTGAAGAGCACAGGAGAAAAGCGTGATAAGTCCAAAATTGTCCATTTTCTGTTTTTGATGTCATGTAATAGCTTAAGTAATACAGATTTGTGCAGCTTAACTGTACATAATAATAACCTCATTAGTCCAAAGAAATCTGAAGTATGATAACTCAAAGACAATAGAATATAATGGGTCTTGAAACTTTTAACTTGGTCTCCTATAAAGACAGTAAAATGTGACTTATCAGCTTTTTCCCCTGTACTCTTCATGTATTTTCGTCTTAACATTTCATAAGTATTCCTGCGGAAATTATGAAGATGTTGACGACGACGAATACTACTACCGGTACTACCGAAATACCAGCACTGGAAGAAATGAGGAACGTCGTTTCAAAACGTGTTTTCTCCATTCTTAAAACATTGAAAATGTAGCACTTTTTCTGTATCCTATGAAGGCAGTATTTAAATCTACAACGATAACGAAACAACACATAATATCATAAAAACATCAACTTCACATGACCATAACATAAACAAAAATGGATTTTAAAATATTTCGTATTGAAAATAAGATATGAGTAATTACATATACAAAAAATAAAAAAAAAACTGTAAACTGTGTAATAATTATATTTAAAAAATACCTTAAATTGCTGGAGTTAGTTACCTAAAGAGTTTTAAGGGAAAAGTGGATAAGCTAATATAAAATTTATAAAAATCAAGAGGTTGCGAAAGTAACTGAAATTCACTAGAGAAAAGTAAAGTAAATGTAGCTAATCGGCTATGTATGCAATGGAGGAGGAAAGGTACTGGTCCCTACCTCTTTATCTCCTAGTCTAGCTGCCTCATGAGTGATACCTTATTGGTATCACTTATGGGGTTCAGACCTGTCTTCAGATAGTTGACTAAACAACACTTAGTAGTCGACCTGGTTGGCAAATTGGTATAGCGCTGGCCTTCTATGCCCAAGGTTGCGGGTTCGATCCCGGGAGAGGTCGATGGCATTTAAGTGTGCTTAAATGTGACAGGCTCATGTCAGTAGATTTACTGGCATGTAAAAGAACTCGTGCGGGACAAAATTCTGGCACATCCGGCGACGCTGATATAACCTCTACAGTTGCGAGCGTCGTTAAATAAAACATAACATTTAATATTTTAACACTTAGTAAATAAAGTTCGCATCAAGACCATGCTCAAATTTTCAAAGCCATTTGAAGTCAGGAATTTGGTAAAATTAAGCAAAATAGAACTCTAATTTAAATCTTTAAAAGATGAAAAATATGTGAGTTGTTATGGAGTATTATGAATTTATGTGGGGGTGAAGGTGAGTAGATATGAAAGAGAAATGCAGCGAAAGCCGAATTATTTTTGGAAAGCCAAATTATAAGACGCCGTACATTCATTTCATATCTACTCACTTTGTGATATATGTTTGTTACTTTTATGTGGGGTGGGAGGATGAGTAGATACGAAATGGAGTTACAAAAGCCAAATAATTTTTCAGAACATAGAAGTGAAATGTAGTAATCAATAGATTAGGAAAATTTCTTAAATTAATCAGAGAAAAGTAAAGCAAGGTTCTCTTCCACTTTGAAATTTCACTTGAAATCGGGCATCTGGAAGAATTAGTGAAAAAAGACTTGAATTTCAGTCTTAAAATGACAAAAAATGTAGAGCTATGGTTTTAATGGATGTTTATGATTTTATGGAGGATGAGGGTGAGTAGATATGAAATGAGGATACAGCGAAAGCCGAAAAATGTTTTAAAATAAAAAATTATGTGGCGCCGTATCCCCGTTTCATATATACTATAATAATATATTCTTATGATAGAGCGAACAACTCTTCTTTGTACACCTAGAAAGCTACCTAGTAACTTTTGTTGACTATTATACGTTTATCCCTCTTTGGGGCTAAAAGGAATGAAAAGGGAATAAATCCAGACGTTTGACATGGGCAGGCCATGTAGTACGTATGGGCGAATCCAGAAATGCATTTAGAGGGTTAGTTGAGAGGCCGGAGGAAAAAATACCTTTGAGGCCGAGACGTAGATGGGAGGATAATATTAAAATGGATTTGAGGGAGGTGGGATATGATGATAGAGACTGGATTAATCTTGCACAGGATAGGGACCGATGGCGGGCTTATGTGAGGGCGGCAATGAACCTGCGGGTTCCTTAAAAGCCATTTGTAAGAAAGTAAGTTTTATTATACTTTTATTACGTCATACTACCTTTGACCAATAAAACGGTACGGAACGACGTGTTTCAACCAATCAAGGCTGATTATCTTACAATTTTGATCACCTCTCTAACATTTGTTTTTTATCATCTCCTTACCATTTGTTTGTTTTTAATACCCCCTAGCATTTGTTTGTTTTTATCACCTCCCTAGCTTGTTTCTTTTTTGTTACCAACATTGTACTTTCAATAATTTTATTGTACCCTTTAAAATGATTCAAATTTATATCATTATTCTTAATTAAAACTTTTCTATGTTTATTTTCTTTATATTATTTAGGTTATGTTATAGCTTCTGTTGCATAAGATTATGGATAGTCACGTATCAGAGATTAATATATATTGATAATTGAAGTGGAATTCAACTGCTTTAATAAAAATGAAACTGAATCAACAAAGCCTTCTTGACTGCTAATTGTCCATAAAGTTAAATGAAGATTGTATAATTGGTCACAACTGGTAACAAGAGAACAGCTGATCATAACACACTGCCATGTAGCGAGATATTTGAAATGATGACATGGTACTGTACAATAATACATTTTTAAGATAGTTTAGTGTTTTAGTAAGTCAATTAATATTTTATTGCATTAGAATAGTTTTTTCTTCTAATCTTTATATATACTTTCTTCTAATCGTGTAATAGTCAATTAAATTCCACTCGAGTTTTGATTTTTTCTAGAAATCACCTATAGTAAGATTACTGTATATAAAAAAACGGGCAGGATAAGCATGGAAGCTCTTATCATTACTAGTACCATGTAGAATGTTTTCTTTGTGCATAAACTTAAAGAGGGGGACTTGAATATTGGATGCAGGGACAAATGTTGGGACATGGAATACCCTATGGATGCAGCTATTTCAATGTAAGGTTTAAAGGTATGTCTGCTGTCCAAATGAACACCTAAGTAGGTTATTTATTTCTTGTTTCGTATATTTTCATTGAAAAGCTTCAGGTTGATCGGTTATTCCAGGCGTCTTTTTTTGTGAATATCACTGCACTGTTTGTTGTTTTATTTTTATATTGCAACTAAGTAGCCAGTTTTCATTAATTTTGACGTAATTAAGTCTGTTACATGGCTTTCAGGAATTTTTGTCCAAACATTTTCGTCCAATACAACATTTCGTCCAAATTCCTATGACCAACACATTTAAGTTCAGTGGAATAAGTCCATAGCATTTTCGTCCAAGAGTAAATTTTGTCCAGAAAATTTTTAGTCCAATATACATATTGTCCAATCGTGATTGATTTTGGATATTCAGATACTAGAAGCACATTTTAAACAGATGCCAACAGTAGAATACCAAATAATGGAGAACTCAAAAATGGGACAGGTGTTGCCAGGGAAATGCATGCATTAGTTTTACTTAAAATTATCAGGTATGGATCCCAAAGTAATTACTTCAAAAAGGAACAAACCACTGCTCATAAAAGACGGCTACTGTTATCAACACCACTCTTATAATAAAGACCAAACCAGGATATACTGACGATGTGAGGATCGGTCAACCTGTAATGAAATCACACAGCAACCCGCAGAACCCCGAAGATGGAAATTGAAGAAGGAAATTACACTTTCTAAGAAATAGCTGCAATGAATGCATGATCTTTGTTCTTTGAAATAACTGAAAAAAATCTCATGTTTTATTTCAGTGATTTTTTTTAATAAACACAGCTACGAAAATTTGAAGTAAATAAATTTGGACTAAATCAGGTAAGGGCAAAAAAATATATATTTATTTTAGTAGGTTATTTTACGACGCTTTTTCAACATCTTAGGTTATTTAGCGTCTGAAAGAGATGAAGGTGATAATGCCGGTCAAATGAGTCCGTGGGTCCAGCGCCGAAAGTTACCCAGCATTTGCTCATATTGGAATGAGAGAAAACCCCGGCAAAAAACTCCAACCAGGTAACTTTCCCCGACCGGGAATCGAACCCAGGCTACCTGGTTTCGAGGTCAGACGCGCTAACCACTACTCCACAGGTGTGGACGAAAATATATGAGCCGTTCAGAGCAAAAGTGTTGTAAGTCAAAATTGGGTAATGAGGTTTAAAGTAAAAATTCTGTAAAATACAGCCCAAAGTAGCAATTAATATGTCCTTCCTGCTATCCACTGACTACTAATACAGTAGTTTAAATAAATTGAATATTAATTGCTACTTTGCGCTCTACTTTACAGAATGTTTACTTTAACCCTCATTACCCATTTGACTTACACCACTTCTGCTCTGAATGACTCATATATAGAACGAAATTTCACATAACACTAAAATGACATGGATGAAAGATTTGTCGACAAAATTTGATGCATGATAAATATATAACTGGACAAACTTAAAATTAGGACCAAATGGACGAAAACGTAATGGACTAACATTCTGCTAACCATTATATGCATTATCAATGTAATAATTATGTAAATGATAGTATCGCCTGCATAAAAGACTAAAAGCAACCACACTCATATACAATCAGAGTCGAGTAGCGCAATCAGCTAGTTAGCCTCCATTGTTGTTATTCCATTTCAACACGCTTGGGATAGGAATATTTAAAGGAAAACTCAAATTTTTTTAAGGCCAAAAACTTCAAAAGGATCTTCATTTATTTTAGAGAATTATTGTCAATCAACATACTAACGTACAAAAAATTAATTTAATGATTATTACAGCTTAAATGTACATTTAAGTGTTCAATACATTCTTTCTTACTCATCACAAATTATAGGCATTACAGCAACGTAAACTTAATAAATTAAAAGTAACAAAACATAACAACGTTGCAAATGAAAAAAATAATAAATATAAACATTTCCAACTGCATTCCTCGTGTCCACACTTCGATTTCTGCGGGTAATAGAATTTCTACGGCCTTTCTTCGTATTTTCCAATCGAGTCAAGCAATACAATCTTGTTCTGAAGAATGAAGTCAGAATTTTAACAACTATATTTTGGCATTCTGGCAAATAGCACTTAGGATTTAATTCATAAATGCTTCGTTTTGAAGGGAGAAGATGGTGAAAGTTGACATTTTTCGTAATTGATACATTACTTTCATTTGTTTTATGTAGAAATATCATTGCAACAACTTAAATTCTAGACTAGTTTTAGAAAAAACATTTTTGGGGTCCAAACTTTGAAAAAATAAATACCAAGATACAGTAATTCATTAATCCCACAATAATTAATTAATTATTATTGTATGCTCGCTTAGGTAGTGATTCGTTACTTTTCATATTTATAATTCATTTCTTTCCTTTTTCCTTATTTCTTTCGCCTTGTGACATACAAAATAAATGTTCGCCTTTTTCAGTTCTCTGTAAACAGTTCGGAACACAAGACATTTTTTCGCACTCACATTACATTCGTTCCCTATATGACTGTATACTACATTGCGCGCGCTGGAATAACAATTGCGGATTTGTCGGCATTTGCCGGCGCAAAGGATTGAGGTACGATGGATATCCACGGACTCTGTATAATCCTTAGCTCCATCTTGTGAATCACCAAAGAACCTACCAAGACGCTGTAACTTTGTGGTGCCATCTTCCGGATATTTGTGTAACTAATACAACCTGAGGAATTCATAGCATGACAGCATAAGAATAATATTTATTCATTAATTTAATATTAAAATATTATGTTAAGTATAAGGCATATAAAATTCTAACAAAATGTCATAATGAAAAAGTTTTCATATTAATGTATTTACGCTATTCTCCGCTGGCGCGATTTGTAATGAAACTCATTTATTATTCTCGAGCCTTACAGCCTTGGTAGCTGAGCAGAGAGAAGATCCCGGACTCAAGTTGATATCTCAAGCAATGTTTAAATTGTATTTCTTGAGGACAAAACCGAAACCGAGAATGCAGAAGACATAGTTTCATTTCAAAAACTTTAGGGATGCTATTCCTAAACATTTCGCTAGCCCGTGCTACGAGCGTGCTAAACTAGCTTATAAGGATTCATATCATATCATATCATATCGTAAACACTGGTTTATGAATACGAAAAACGTTAGTTCGCTGATCATCCACCAGAAGCCCGCGCTGAGAATGTCTATGAATACGGCCCTATGAGTTTTTCTATTGTCCGCTCTATATTTCATTCTTGTCTCATACCCTGATTACAATAGGAACCTGAAATCGAGGTCACTTGTAGTAACTCTATATGTAGCAAAATAAAATAGTGATATTTTACTTGTTATTGTGAAATAGTATATTACGATACAAGATTGGGAAGTGCTTTCTACAAAATCGAGTAAGAATTTGAAAAACGAGCAGAGAGAGTTTTTTTAATTTGCGATATTTTATAATGCACATCATAAACGTGTATTGTACAACATTTTTTTACACGATCATATTTTTGAAATTGCAAATACATTACCGTACGTTTTGCATTGAAAATTTAGAGCAATATTATTCCAAAGCATTCGCAAATTTGCACTGTAATGGTAACTAAGTAAAAATAACTGCACTGTTGTTGTTGTTGTTGTTGTTGTTGTTGTTGTTGTTGTTTAGTCAACTGTCCGAAGACAGGTACGGTATGAACCTCATAAGTGATACCAAGAAGATACCGCTTATGAGGCAACTAGGCCAGGAGATAATGGGGAAGGGTAGCCAGTTCCTTTCTCCCTCCATTGTATAATCGCCTACTAGCTACATATTACACTAGTCAGACTTCAGATGCATACAAACAATAATTGTTCTTCCTCTGACACATATCGTCAAGTAAGATCTACTGTCTGATAATAGATGTACATATCAGCCAGAACCTCTGTCAGAGGATAAAGTGGACTGTAATGGATCTACAGTGAATAGGGATTATAAAGAATGGACACTGAGCGAATTTTCCTGTGTTTTGTTTCTTTGTGCGCCTGCGTTTAGTTCCACTTTCAAGCGCTAGAGGTTAGTATAATCGAGCATACGCTAAGATAATAATTGAGTATAGAGTTGAGACACTGGATCCAAACATCGCCTACCTTATTGCATAATCCAGTAACTCTTTGCTTCAAATAAATTCAAGTTAACAGCTTTTCCTCATTTCTCAGTGGCAAATTAGTTGTAATAATTTTTTTTCAGATATAATAAATTATATTACAAAATAATATAACACATTATAAAATTAAGTATCGAATTCGTTTAATATTTGCATATAATATAATATAGGTATATAGTTTTACTTCTCATAAGAGTTTTGTTTTTCCATTTTCAGTGCTATCAAATCATTACGTATTTTAATTGTTGTTGGGGTCAACGTCTCAACTCTCACTATAAAGGAACTGTAGAGTCTAGACATTACAATTAATGACGGATTTATTATTTTATGGATCCAATTCATAATGTACCTAGATATATTAATTATATGTGTTATATTTCCGCTGTGTCGACTACTAGCTGGTGTGATATCAGCGCCAACTCTAGGGAGAAAGCAGAATCTCACGCTCTAGCTGGCTTGAAGGTCATTGAAATCAGTCCGGCTACATCAAAGGTACCGACGCGAAGTGTCCATACTTAATTACCTATACGCTTGGGTCTATTTCAGTAGAGTTTTATTTTATGAAGAATGGTTTCCCTAGCAACAAGTTTCTGTGTGGGAATTCTAACTTTCAAGGCCTAACAATAATAGCTGTAAATACAACAAAAAACACGAACGTGCAAAAAAAAAAAAAAGAAGCTAACCCGGAGATTTATTTCAAATCGATTGTAATTTTTCTGAGCCCAACCTCTCCAAAGTTGAAGAATCCAGCAGCCAGAGGAAATATTTTTTGTATACCTAATTGGAAAGTGTTTATTATGTGTGATTGTTTTTCCGCAACAATATAACCTTTATTTAATTTCCATTCCAGAACACCTCTTGTGAAGCTTGAGCAAAATACAACCGAATGTAATGCTGATCACTGATCTACTGCCGGCATCTACAAAGTATGAAGTCTCTACCCTCGTGCCCTGTAAGTTGACACTTTCTTTTCATTCGAATTATAGGAAAAGTATTGATTTTGCAAAAACTGCATTTTGAGATTTTGATCTAGAAATTAGCGTTTTCAGTGTCATCCTTTCCTAATAGTCTCCCTTTTGAAAACGCATAGATCATTAAGAATCTGGAATCTCGGTACAGACATGAGAACATGTTTTGTGCAATTTAATATGATTTGTTTGTTCGTGGATACTGCTATTGTAAAGTGTGCATTATTCGAGTCTGATGACGTCAATTTTGTGTTGAGCGTTATACTAGACTGTCATGTCCTGGTCCAAACCGGAATAGTAAATATGCCTATTGTATTTTTGGCATTCCTCATACGCTAATATAAAAAAAAATATATTGTTTTCGCCATTTTCTCTGTTATCCGTCTATTTGTTTGAAGATTTTCCTCATAACCGAATTAACAGACTTACTCATTATCTACCCATATGAAGAGCTCTCCGTAAGACGCCACGGTACGTATAGAAACGTTGCCTCACACAGTACGTCTGTCGTACGCGTCGAAGTTCAGGGGAGTTTGTCGGAAGTTGCATGCGTGCAGTTTACAACTGAGCTACTGAAGGGATTACTCATTCATACGTTATAACGTTATATAATGCAAGCTATTGTGGTTTTTATCATTTTTGAGTACACTGAAGGATTACTCATTCGTGCATAATGTAGTGTAAGCTATTATATTTTTCTAATTGTTTGAGAATGGGACAGAAACATAGGCATTACGACGAATTGAAGAGAAGAGATTAGAAGTATTTGAAATGAGTATGCGTAAAAGAATGGAGCGTGTGAAATGAACAGAAGCAACAAATTAAATTTACGGATAATTGCAATCAAAACTTAGAGTCATTTAAGAAACCTGCGCACCAGAACTTTAAAAATGGTGTCACAGTAGCTAAGAAGGATATTACTGCTCATTAAATTTTATGTAGGGTAAAGTTGCCTAATACCGTGATATCCTTAATTCCGTGATACTATTTTTTCACTAAATATCACCGAGATTGTGGTATCTTGCTAGGAAGTTCACCGATGTCTCAAAAGTAGGTGAAAGATTCATTCTTTTGAAAAAGATGTCTGGCGCTATGACCGAACGGCAAAGCTTTGACTGCCATTCAGTTTAAAAAACGTATCACGGGATTAGGGGTATCACGGCATTTGAGAACTTAACCCTGCTATGTTTTTCACATACCAAAGGCTGTATTAAAGCAAAACACATTTTTTTTTATTTACTGGTTTTCCACCATATTTAACTATCTTTATCCCCTTTGTGTACAAGAGTTTTGAAAAATAAGTTACATTAAATTCAATGCACATTTATGTCCATGTCAGCTGCTGCGACACAATTTTTTAAGTTTCTTTAAAAGAGTTTTTTTACTAGTTTTCCACCACATTAAAGCCATCCTCTTACCGTAATGCGAAATATTTATGTAAACTACACATTTTTCGAAACCTCAAAGAATAAGAAATCAGAAACTACCAAACTCACAGAACATATAGACTAAAATTCCTTTGGCCTCTCGGTGTCATTATACCGTCACTTAACTGTAAGTGACTCATTCGTGCGCCAAAAGACGATGTTGTAGGTATCTCAACATGCATTTCTCAGTGTGTTTTTCATCAATGTCTCAGAAAGTTGTTTTTGGTACTTAGCATATTTAGAAAGCTAGATCCTCAATTATTAGGGATTACATTTGACATCAAATTGACATAGGAACACCATATAAATTCGTTATATGTTTAACTTTCAAGAGTAATTTATTTATTTAGGCATTTAAAACATCGCATACCCCAAACATATCTTAAAAACTCCTACTATGCAACATTGCAGTGTCTTACAGTGGGGGAATATCATTGCTATATTCAAAGTTCTCATTCTTCAATAAAGGGCTATCTACACCCCCCTGAGTCCTGAAACAAATGTTGTTTTATTTTTGAAGTTCAGTATAATTGTACACTTAAAAAACGTAATTAACATAAGAAAAATTTTTTAAAAAAATTCTGCAGGTTACAGTTGGGGCACAAATGTTATACTGTACTTCGGGTCTCTGCACATAGCCTACATCTTATATCATGTATGAAGTATGATATAGTATATTATACTCTCAGGACACAGGAGAATACGGACAGACTTTTCTTATTATTCACATTGTAGACCCTTATATTAAGATAAAAAAATTAACTCTGGTAGATCTAAACATATTAAATTCTTTATTAGATGTTAAGAAAAACCTCTACAATTAATTAATAATTATATTAATAGATCTGAACTTCATAGTTACAAAACGAAATATAAAATTAAAGACTTGCTCGGAAAAGGGATGTAACATCAAATTAATGATACATGTGACTTAGGTGGAAAAGGCAATTTTTAAGCATTCATTTATAACAATAAATTATTCCATCCACTAGCTTAAATAACGTGTATCTTTGATTAGTCAAATGGTTCTGCTAGTAAATATAGGCCTAACGAAATATGCTCCTGATATTATTTTTCTTTCTCCTGAAACGTCTATTGTAAATTTGTTGGTTACACCCTTATTCCGGGGAGTTTTCAATTATTGTCTTCCTTAATCAAATGTTAAACTGGACAAGAAGGAAATATTTTAGCTCGGTTGCAGTTGCTATGTTCAATAAATTGCCACAACTAGCATTTTATGTACATATCAACAAATTTAAAACCATCTTGCAACGTTGGCCATCAGAAAACCTTTTTTATGATATGAAGGGATATTTCGGCTCTTTTGTAGACCTAAGCATTTTTCAGTATAGTGTATATTGTTTTTATTTTATTTTAAATGTCTTTGCTATATCTTTCCTTTATATTTACCTTTGTTTTTATAGTTCATAACAGCTTTTTTTACATTGGGGAATTTAATTGAAGTGAATTTATTATGGCAGGCAGAGTAACTATCTCATGCCCCCATGTTTTGTATTGCTACCTGTGCACTTCATTAGAACCAAGTACCCAGCCTCGAAGCCGTTAGCCCTGTGAACTGACAGTATATTTATTTCCCCCTATTATCATATTTATGGGATTATCTAAGAAATTAGCAATTTCTTTGTTATAGTAGAAGAGAAAGAGTGAGGGAAGGGAGGTGGTCCGTGGCCCATTTCTTTTAGGGCTCATCCCAACATTTCTCTTATTACTCAAGGGAAACCACGGAAAAACCTTGAGCGGGATGAGATGTCGTGCTGACGACAAGCCAATTGGCTACTTTGGGGTCTGTATATATTGAGGAGGAAGGATGTCTTTTAATCATGATTTTAAGTACAAATTTTGAATACAAATACATTAAGAAGCCATAAATAATTATTTACAATAGAACATGTTCAATACATCTATGCAGCCAATAACCCTGATGACCCTGCAACAGAGAAATAACATTATTAGTGCATTAGTAGACATATGTCTGTTTGTCTAGTCCTATTGTTGTTTAGTGTTCAATTTGATTTGCGTCTTGTACGTTGTCGTTCCAAGCTAGAGGGTGGAGTACGCTTTTAGGTCTTTTGTGTTTATCTAAAGCTGGGTTGTAGTTACCCAGGGGAGAAATTAGTGGGTTTGTGCTGCTGTACGACTTGGTGTACGTGCAGAAGGCTTGATTTGAAATATATTCTTGAATTGTCAAAATTTCGAGTTCTTTATGAATCAATCTAACAGGTGTTACTCTAGGAAGTCCTGTAATGAATCTTAAAAGTTTGTTTTGGAAAACCTGTAACTTATTAAGAACTGTAGTAGGTGCATGTCCCCAAGCAGGACAAGCATATCATATTATTGACCTAATTAATGTTTTATACAAAGTCAAGGCTGTATGTGTGTTTAAATTTCTGCTTTTATTTAAAATTGGGTACAGCTCCACCGTTCTAGAATTGGCAAGTCTGAGTTTCTGTAGTACGTGTTCGGAAAAAGTGGCCCGTCTGTCTAGTGTTACTCCGAGATACTTAACTGAAGTTTTCCACTCGATTTGTGATCCATTTATAGCTAATTTTGTGCTGTCTATAACATCATTCTCGGTGCTCATATAATAATGATGATGACGATAATAATAATAATAATAATAATAATAATAATAATAATAATAATAATAATAACAGGGCTTAAAACCAACAATAGTCGAGGGGTCCAAATTTTATGACAGAAAATGTGGTATATTTAGTTCAGAAGTTACTAGTTAAATGAAACTCTTTATATCACAAATAGCGAGGTGTTGAACCATCTGCGGCCACAATGTTCACATGTTCACATTGCAGTAGCTTTATTGCTGATCGGAGTCATTCGCCGCGACTGTGTGGAGCCCCCGTAGCGGAAACAATGGGTTTGCGCGTCGCGTCGCCACAGAGCCGTAATATATAAGTATACAGATCCGTTAGGGGGTCCTCTTCGACATAAACCAAATCCCCAGTGGGAGCCATTAAAAGCCCCAGTTTCGCAGTGGGGAGCACGGAGCTATTTACAGAATATTGTTCTTTCCTGTCCTCCTCTCCGTGAGACAGGATCCTCTTAGAAGATGAAGCCCCACCAACGCGAAACTACCTTTTCCTCTTCAGTCACAGTACTCCCATTTTCTTTGAAAATATTTTAGTCACGTTTGTTGAAATCTGTCCGTCAATGTTGGCAGTTACCATTCCCTTTACAAATTACAAATTACTTCTACGACACAAACTTGACATTGAAGATTCAGATATTTTGTATGTGACCTAACCTCTAACCCTTTTCCCCTATACTTTGCAGAACAATTCGCTACAATTTGGCGAGCAGCGTTTCGTCCGGGTATTTAAAACTATAACTTCAGGAAGCGGTTCAATGTGGCACAGTACTTTTGGGCACAATTAAAAATAATTTATTACATTTCAAATAGGCCTACTATTTTTAAAAATATTGATTTTCTTTTCTAAGTAGAAATAAAAAAAAATCAATTTCAAAATTTCTACCGATAAAATAAAAGTAATGATTCAGAATGTAAGGACAAAAATCGATACAGAAGGAAAAATATGTGAACAGGCCTTTAGTTTTAAAATATTTAGGATTCATAGCATCATACACGAAAGTTAATGATGTCGAAAATAAATTTAATAAATTTGATCAATTAAGGGCACTTGGTAGGGATTGCCAGCTGCTGAGTATGCTCCACTTCACTTGAATTTTCCCCAATTAGTATGCTTCTATTACATTAAAACCTCGACTTTTAGATCTACTAAATATATGTTGGAAGAGTGACCACAATTCAGAGGTATAGAAAATAGCACAGAGAGAGAGAGAGAGAAATAACTCGTCCGGCCTTAATTAAGGATGACCATGAGGATCCGGAAATTAATAGCAAACAAATATAATCAATTAAATATTAATATTGTTATAAAAATAAAATGTAATAATTAAGCACCATTGATTATGAATTATAAAATCTTAGAAGATGACTATAAAATTATACTTATAAATAAAAGATTTTATTTAAAATTAGCATATCCTTAATTGAGGTCTTCTGAGTGGTATCCTATTTATAAGAAGGATAATAGCGAAAACTGTATAAACTGTAAAGGAATAAGTATTCTAAATACTTGATATAACATTTATACAACTTTCTTGATGAGCCATTTTAATGTAATAATGAAAAATATAATTTCAGAGATCAAAACGGATTCAGAAAAGTCAAGTTCTGTTCAGACTATAAATTTACTATTAATCAAATAAATGTTTAATGTAAGCTGTACAATAGGGCTATACCAGCTTTTGTAGCATTTGCAGATTTTGAAAAATCATTCGACAAGATTAATAAAAACAAATTAAGGAACATTTACTTACTTACAAATGGCTTTTAAGGAACCCGCAGGTTCATTGCCGCCCTCACGTAAGTCCACTATCGGTCCCTATCCTGTGCAAAATTAATCCCGTCTCTATCATCATATCCCACCTCCCTCAAATCCATTTTAATATTATCCTCCCAACTACGTCTCGCCCTCCCCAAAGGTTTTTTTCCCTCCGGACTCCCAACTAACGCTCTATATGCATTTCTGGATTCGCCCATACGTGCTACATGCCCTGCTCATTTCAACGTCTGGATTTAATGTTCCTAATTATGTCAGGTGAAGCAAACAATGCTTGCAGTTCTGTGTTGTGTAACTTTCTCCATTCTCCTGTAACTTCATCCCTTTTAGCTCCAAATATTTTCCTAAGAACCTTATTCTCAAACACCCTTAATCTCTGTTTCTCTGTCAAAGTGAGAGTCCAAGTTTCACAGCCATACAGAACAACTGGTAATATAACTGTTTTATAAATTCTAACTTTCAAATTTTTTGACAGCAGACAAGATGACAAAATCTTCTCAACCGAATAATAACAGGCATTTCCCATATTTATTCTGCATTTAATTTCCTCCCGAGTGTCATAATTAAGTAACATTATGAAACAGAAAGGAGTACCACAACATTTAAGAAGTTTAGATGTAAAAAATAAATGAGTAATAAAAACTAGAATGAAAAACATGACGAATATAATTATAAATATAGTAATAAGGCAAAAGTGTCTCCTTTCACGATGGCTATGTAGTGTATACATGATGATGCTGTATCTGACAGACAAAATTAAACTCACATAAAAAAAAATAAATAAAAAGTTTTTAGATACATTACTTTTCGCAGACGATCAGGTCCTCATATCTAGCTCAGAAGACGGTTTACAGAAGACCCTGTTTAAATTACTCGTAAATAGCGGAATTTATTAAACATTATAATATGTTACCGTCAAAACCAGGTGCAACTAGTAACAGCTAGTTTAAACAAAGACATGAACAAAAAGTGTATATGCAAGGCCTACCAAAACCCTGACAAACCAAATCCAAGCTCTCACTGATTCTAAACCTTACGAAAATTCGCTTTCTATCTATCTATCTACATTTGGTTAAACTGATTTTTACTAGTTGAACTGGGTTTGACGGGTTTCGGGTTTTAACCAGGGGCGGCTTTTGGGGTAGTGCCAGTGTGCCATGGCACCACCAATGAAAGAAACAAAAATAATATCCTAAAAAGCAGTTGTAATAGTTTATACATTTTATTCGTATTTCATTTGAACGAGCGCGCGCACATATCCGGACGCACTCTTGCAGCGTTTTTCCGAACGTTGGAGCCACTTCGCTGAGGCACTACCTGCGTCCATATAACACTGTACAAAAGGTTACTGCTTCTAGTTTATATGCGTTTCTTATGGCAGACTTTGAGCCGAATTCAATTTGACTCAGTAGTTAATATTCCGCCCGCTAGAGCACAGTAATGCAGAAATTTCGCTAGATGGCAGGGTTATGGCAGACGTTATTTGTCTATGAGTTAGAGTTCCGCGCCAAATGTTAATGTAATGTTGCCAATTCAAAACTAATACACATAACTTGGATTTGAATGTGTAAATTATTATCCATTTAGCTATATTGAACGCAGAGATAGTCATGGTTTCATATTATGTAAAACTGTTAATATTGTGTAATATTTGTTTTATTTCGCGGCAACTAAATATCGCTACACTGTTGCTATAGTATTGATGCTTCAGTTAACGATACATGAGATCTGTGCAGTACAGGAACATGTGTTATTCAGGCCACTGCCTTGGATTCATCGGCCTGTTAATTAAAGTGCAAACGTGTTTGTTTATTATCTATGCCATTGTTTATCTCGTATGTTTTTGCCAGTAATTTTACTAGTTATAAAACCTATTTGTATTTGACTAACAATACTGTGAAAGTTTTGCATTATCTGTATCTGTAAATTTCGTTATTAGTTTCGGAAATGTTATTGTAACTGTTACTAGATGCATTATTAACTGTACACCTGGTAAAATAGCTGGTTTAATTAATGTGTTTTATTTAACATAATGCAAACGTGAACTGCGATTATTAATTTCACTAGGGTAATTTGCGTACAACTTTTTTCATTTTTGGCACCACCACCAGAATGTCTCACCGGCCGCCACTGGTTTTAACGGTAACATCCACAGACAAAACCTAATTTTTAGTTTGTAAAGAACTAAATTATGTAATAGATAAAATAATTTTAAAAGAAAGACATTGATCAAGTCATATCTTGTCTTTAATGTTCTTTATTTTATAAATGAAGGCATGTATAATAACGTTAATAAATTTTATTATATTTGTGGTACTTCAAAGAGGTCATGATATAACTAGAACAAACTTAAATTAAAATTTTATAAGACGATGAATGTTCTATTCTTTTATATGGCTATCAATTTTGCACTGTAATCAAACAAGAATAAAAAATGATAGAAGTAAGGTAGGTGTCCCTGATATGGCCATGCTAAGGTTTGAGAATTTTTCTAGCCGCCATTTTGAAAAAAAATGTAAATCACTTTCTTCTTACTCGTTCTCAGTCTAATGGACTTTCTTAAAACAATTTCCTTTCCCCATAAAAATAGCTTTAATTGTCCAAAAAGTCCCAAGTTCCAAAAGTCTACCTAGTGGCCATATCAGGAACATGTGCACATGATATGGCCACCCTTGTTCCATGTTCTACAAATCGTGATTGTTTTCAGTTTGATAGCGCAGTTGTGTTAAAATTAAATAATTTTGGTGTAAAATGAATAAAAATGACACTTAATAATCTTTTTTATAATTCAATAGTGTAGTCAAAACAGGTTTTTCCATAAAAAAATTAAGTTGTTTTTCTTAGAATACAAAATTTTTGCGTAATCCCAGCTATAGGCTTGTAAATTTATCAGGTGAAAAAATAAAAGTGAAATGAACTTGACATGGCCATGGTGCATTTGATATGGCCATATCAGGAGCAGGTAAGCTTTCACGAAAATCGTTTGATTATGAACAACTCGTAAAAGATACGTCATTAACGACAACACCAATCAACAGAACATTAAAAACTGAATGGAGTACGATGGTTTTCATGAAACAAGTCTTTGAAAAACATGCATAAAACAAAGGAGACTTACCAGAGAAAAATAAGAAGAGGTCACATGAAAACCGCAAAACAGGCAACTGACGCCATATTGCTCAACCTGACTGGATGGAAAACGATCAAGTGACATACCAGGATGCACTTTCACTGGATGCTGCTGCAATTTAGCGGATTTTTTGGTTAACTAACTCACAATAGAGGGGTGGCCATATCAGGAACATGGCCATAACAGGAGCAACCACCTTAGCTGAAATGAAATGTTTAAGATCTATTGTAAGAAACAGTCTTTTAGGGAAAAAACGAAATCAAAGTGTTAAATTTCAACGTACCTCGTTTACATGTTTCGACCTATTTATGGGTCATCTTCAGAACTGGTCGTTGTTGGTCTTGGCGCCATTTACGTTGAAATTTAACACAGGAAAGTCATACCATACATATTCCGAAGTGATATAGTGTTAAAAGTTGTGTAACCAAGATGTATACAGAAATCAAAGTATTAGAAAGGAACTGAACATTTTTAGATTACCAGACAAATAAAATTATTTAGAGACAACTGGAAGAAATATGTACCATAAACAATATTAGATTGTAAACCAATAGGTAAGAAAAGTATTGGCAGAGCAAGAAAGCGATGCACACAGTTTCTTAAATGAAAACCATGAGACCGTCTTAACCCATGAAATGATGATGATGATGATGATGATGATGATGATGATGATGATGATGATGATGATGATGATGATGATGGTAAACAAAATTTTCATCACTCATTATATAAACCCTGCTGATTTGATTGATATCCACAGTAACCAGGATTATTTTCTTTCAGTTAACAATAATATTATAACACTGATACGAAAATGTCTGAAAATTGCATTTTGCTTTCGTCTCGTAACATTTTCTCAGAAATCATATGTTGAACTTGACAAAATTTTATACACATTGTGTATTAGAATTCTTACATTACAAGTGAAAGCATTTTTGACGTGAAATCTTGCTTATTACTTTTAAAATTATTAATTAATACCATGAAAATTATGATATTATAAATGAATCTCATAAAAATGTTGTCCTCGACTCAGTAAGTTCATAAATAAATGCACAGTAAGGCTATAGGTCTACACATGTACTGTAGTGATAAACGTAAAGATATACAAGGTGATTCATAAGTAAGGAGCGGATTCCTATGTAATTAAATTTTATTTTTGCGTGTGATAAAACACAATTAACAAAGTTAAAAATTCCGAACATGAAGTTTCAAGTTTAAAACCCGAATTTTATTTCACATAAAAACACATATTTTCACAAAAAAATACATATTTTCAGGAAATCTATTATAAACACATAAATCTTAGAGTTTTTTTACGTAAATAATTTTTTTACAAGAACTTTTAAACATTTTAAAACTAAATCAATTATATCACTCAGAAGTACGTTATCTTTTTAAGAATTCTTGGTTGCTTCGTGTTTCCAAGCGCTGTGTGGTATATTCGTGATCCATTTTTGTAATAGTATCGCCTCAAGTTCTGAGAACTGCTAGGCAGCATATCAGTGTTATTATTAGAGAATAAATTAACATACACAAGGAGGACAGATCTTGCAACACATAATTAGGAATGTTTATTGTTGCTAAAGATGATTTCACTCCACGCTTTGTGAAACACAACAGATAAGAGCTCGGGTATGAACATTATTTAATTTAAACAAATCTCTCGCCTCTCGCTCATGTCCATCAAGTAAGGCAATACGTCTTTGATTTCCTGTTATCGGGCTTCGTCAATCGATATCCTTAAAGATACACTGAAAGATGGTTGTCTAAAAACCGATTTCGCTTTCCTATTAGCAAATCTAAGCTTTTTGTGTGACTCCATAAAAAAACTCGAAACATCCAAAAACCTGTTGTCTGAAACAGGGAGGTACGTGCCGTAAAAATTAAACTAGAATCATTACCAGGTTCAGAAGTGCAAGTACTAAGGGACAAATTCCAGAATATGTTTGGGAAAAACAATGGATATAAAAAAATGTGTAAAGTTGCTCAAGTATTGGAGGGTGTGCCTGTAGGTGAAGTTGACGGTGTTTGTGTTTGTGACATTCCTCTCTTTAAATATGCACGTCTAACGTCCTGTGATGTGGAAAAGATCATTTTCACAGTATAAGTCGTTGTTCAGAGATAATCGGCATTCATTTGTGATGGAGAATTTGGAGACGACCTTTGTAGTTCACTGCAATTCTCGGCCAACTACTAGCACTCAAGTGTGGTTGGTGAGTACATTTTTTTTTTCAAGCTAAGTAAGGTATTTTTGTCATATTTAAAAAAAATATATTTTTTTATTTTAGAAAATATTTTCCTACTTTATAGCACATAAAAAATAAATATATTTAAATTTTTAGCACATAAAAATCCGCTCCCTATTCATAAGTACCTGTATAAACTTTGTGGATGTAATGTAGAGGTAAGATAAAATTAAAATGTTTTATACAAATTTTCCCGTAAATTCTTGCTTTCAGAGTTATGATGCATAATGTCCTATCTTGCTAAGCATAAAAAAACAACGGCCAGTAAAGTCTTCGGATGTGTCACTTTCGCCTACATAGTGACTGCGGTAGATGTTTGCTGTTCATACACCCCACTATCGTTGATTCTGACTTGATAGGATTTTGTTTACTTTAAGTAGCTATGTTTATTGTATGGCACTTTCGCAGTTCCTACCGTCACCACGTCTCGTAAGTACATATTCATTCTGTCGTTAGTTCAGTAGGCTTCAGTTCTGCACGGCACTAGGTCGTGCAGGATCAGTTGCTTGGCCAGCCATATCACCGGACCTTGAGCCCTCTGGACTTCTACCTTTAGGGCTGTCCTGTCTGAAGGCGTATGTTTATGCTGCTAAAATTCCGAACGTAGCAGAACTACAGCAGCGAAATCAAAATGGCTATGAAACTGAATATGGTCTGTAAAATTCCAAGATGAGTACATACCTACGTACAGTAAACAAAGTTCTATCAGGTCAGAATCAAATGTAGTGGGTGTACGAATAACAAATATCTAACGCAGTCGCTATGTAGATTAACATGACACATCCGAAGGCTTTACTGGTTCATGTTTTTGATACCTAGCAAGGTAGGACATTCTACATCATAACTCTGAAAGTAAGGATATGCAAGAAAAGTTGTATAGAACGTTTTAGTTTTATTTTTACCTCTACAGTACACTCACAAAGTTTGTACAGGTACCTATTTATGAATCACTCTGTATATGTATATTCTGCCGCCTTCTTGAAAAAAAGAATTAAGGAATAGACTACAATCCACAGCATAGCTCACTCGGCTAAGGCGCTTGCCTGCAGATCCGGAGTTGCGCTCGGGCGCGGGTTCGATTCCCGCTTGGGCTGATTATCTGATTGGGTTTATTCCGAGGTTTTCCCCAACAGTAAGGCATATGTCAGGTAATCTATGGCAATCCTCGGCCTCATCTCGCAAAATACCATCTCCCTATCACCATTCCATCGACGCTAAATAACCTCGTAGTTGATACAGCGTCGTTAAATAACCAAGTAAAAAAACTAGTGAAGTGCTCTGTGTGGAGTGTGGCATTGTATGGGGCACAAACATGGACATTACGACGAAGTGAACAGAAGCGAATAGAAGCATTTGAAATGTAGATATGGAGAAGAATGGAGCATGTGAAATGGACAGACAATAAGAAATGAAGCCGTGTTGGAAAGAGTGGATGAAGAAAGAAACACCGACACGGAACAGACGGCTTAAAGTCCCTCCCGGATGACTTGCGCTCTGGGTTTTTTTGCATCCCGAAAGATCCATCGACCTTAGCCTTCTAGAGGAGAGCGCATAACATAGCTGTATACAAGGTGATAAAATTATTATGAAAATACATAGCGTTTAAATATTTAAATTTTAATCTCTGAACCTCGTTTTTCTTGTACACGTGTCATTCACTGACACGTCGTGTTATTGTTGTTGTGTTGTTGTTGTTATTATTATTATTATTATTATTATTATTATTATTATTATTATTATTATTATTATTATTATCATCAAACTCTATTATGCATTTTAAGAGAAAGATCTTCCATGACAGACGTTTTAGCCTATCAGTCTCGCTGATTGTGGGTCAGTTAATATAATATATTATGTATGCACATAGGCGAAGTTATGGGGCGGCAGGGTGGGCACTGCCTCCCCAAATTTGTCTGAATTATTATTTTTTTCTATTAACGTTAGAAAATATTGAATTGAAAAGATATTTTTTGCTTTCGTTTATGATTAAGTTTCTGTGCTTAAATTGACGAATTAATGTCTTCAGATCATGTGTCCGGACTATAATATTTATTTTAAATTTCTGAATGTATAAGAATTGCAGTGGCGTAGCCTGGTTTTCAGACTGGGGTATGTAACCCAGTTAATATAGTTTGAAAATGGAATGTCCCATATCTGTATCCAGCATAGCGTATAAATACAATTGTATCATGTAGTATAAACACTGCATATATCTTCCTTGTTAATACAAATTTACAAGTATATTACGTACCTAGTAAAACATCGACAAATAATAGACACATTGAAAAGTGTTTTAATAAACTTACTTTAGGACTATGCAGTAAAAGTAAAATTAATAAACTCACGTTTACTATCCTTGGAGTTTTTTTACTTGGTTATATAACGACACTGTATCAACTACGAGGTTATTTAGCGTTGATGAAATTGGTGATAGTGAAATGATATTTGGCGAGATGAGGCCGAGGATTCGCCGTAGAATACCTGACATTTACCTTACGGTTGGGGAAAACCTCGGAAAAATCCCAACCAGGTAATCAGCGCAAGCGGGAATCGAACCCACGCCCGATTGCAACTCTGGATTGGCAAGCAAGCACTTTAGCCGACCGAGTTACGCCGGTGGCTCTCCTTGGAGTTTCCTCGAACATTTTTAGTCGTTTTTTTTTTCAAATATTATATGGTTACAAAAATAGTTATGTTTCTTGGCTGCCTTATAAATATTATTTAAATCTTCATAGCCATTGGTATTTCAAACGGACTTTTCATTAGAAAAGAGGAGACATGACCAGTAAAACAGTTCGTTTAAAGTCTTACAACCACACAGCCACGACTCACTTTCATAAATCTTTACATTAAAATGTCTTACACACTTTTTTATATTCGTAGTGATATTCAGTACTGGTTTTGAAAGGACTGCTTTAATTACGTCTTCTTTTTCACAGAACGTTAAAGTCTGGAATCTCCTTATCTTCAATTTGTCGATTATACAACAATTTGTTTCCATAGGTGATGCATTGCGACAATGAACACGAAACAATTTCCCTTTCACTCACTGCGTGACCTCTTGGATGTATATTGTCAGCGTACGTATCTTGAGCCCATAAGCGCGTAACACAAAGATCTTAACCTAAATAATTTATTTCAACACTAAACAATTAAGCTTTCAAAACAGTCTTCAGTGTTCACAAATGAAAAGAGTAACATTTTGTAACAAATAACTCACTCATCATTCTTTATAAGCAGGGAAAGGATTTATATGTAAATACATATTTACTTATAAAGCTAATATAATTTATATTTTGCATTATCTTTATGTTTCACAATGTGTAGGGTTGAAAAATCCTACTTTTATTTTCCATATTTTTCCATATTTTAGAGTTTAGTACATATTTTCGTTAATTTCCATATTTCATATAAAACAGTCCATATTATATTAGGTTTAACAATAAAACAAAACAAAATTCCATTAACTTTTAAAAATACATTTCAACAATAGAGATTTAAACACATGTTCAGTAATCCCTTTAACATCAGAGTTATTTGAAAATTAGCAGTCCTATCAACAATGGGAAAGTAAGTTACAAAACTGTATTAATTTAATTTAAAATTTTTAACAGACTTCAGTTGTGCAGCTCAACAGTTAAATGCCAGTCAGAGTACACATAGGTTCAGTTTTGTAAATCATACTATAAAGACGGTAAATATGCCAAAAGTACGTCATTCAGTCAATTTAAAATCAAAACTAACAAGTTACATTTCAGAATTTAAAGAAGATGGTTTATCAACTGACAATAAAATATTATTTTGTAATTTGTGTCAGTGTGCAGTATCATCTACACAAAAGTTCCTGGTGCAACAACACATTACAACTAGTAAACATCAGGCCAACAAACAACTAAATTCCAAGCAGAGACAATTGTTTTTAACACAACCAACAACATCGAATGTAAGATCTGAGTTTAACATCGACCTGTGCCGTTCTCTCATCTCTGCTGATATTCCTCTCTACAAACTAAAGAATAAGGTCTTCAGGGAATTCCTTGAAAAATATACTCAACATACAATCCCGGATGAGTCAACACTTAGGAAGACGTATGCTCCATCCATCTACGATGAGACAATACAGAAGATAAGAGATGAAATTAAAGATAGTTCAATTTGGGTTTCCATTGATGAGACTCCCGACAAAGAAGGTAGACTTGTTGGTAATGTAGTTATCGGTTTGTTAAGTGAACAATATTCTGAACGAATTCTTTTACATTGTGATGTTCTAGAAAAGTGCAATAACAAAACTATAGTTAAACTGTTCAACGAAGCTATGGGTATCCTGTGGCCAAAGGGTATTATGTACGATAATGTGTTATTCTTTATTAGCGATGCTGCCCCTTATATGGTCAAAGCTGGACAAGCATTATCTGTTGTATATCCTAAATTGACTCATTTTACTTGTGTGGCGCATGCATTTCATCGTGTGGCAGAAGTGGTCAGAGACAATTTCCCTAAAGTAGATTTGTTGATTTCATCAGTGAAAAAAGTATTTCTCAAAGCTCCCAGTAGAGTTAACGTGTTGAAAGAAATGTACCCTGAAATTCCATTGCCACCAAAGCCAATTTTAACTAGATGGGGTACATGGCTAGAAGCAGTTGAATATTATGCCGAACATATAGACTCTATTAACAATGTTCTCCTTGCATTGGACTCTGAAGATGCAGTCTCAATTGATACTGCGAAAACAGTTACCTGTGACATAAGTGTGAAGAATGACTTAGCTCACATTCAGCATACATTTTCATGCATCATAAAAACGCTCAAAAGTCTCCAAAATAGGCACCTTTCACTATCTGAAAGTTTTGAAATTATAAATAGTACTGTGGAACAACTGAATCGTGGTAGAGGTAAAGTTGCAGATGCAGTAAGAGTTAAGGTGGACACTGTACTTTCAAAAAACCCTGGATATGAAGAACTACAAAAGGTTGTTGCTGTGATGAGTGGTGAATCAACAGTGAAGATTAACTTGGACTTATCCCCAGCAGACATTGTGAAATTGAATTATGTACCAGTTACTTCTTGTGACGTCGAACGCTCTTTTAGTCAGTATAAATCTATCCTCAGAGACAATAGAAGAAGATTCACTTTTCAGCACTTGAAAGAAATGTTTGTAACCTATTGTTATGGTAACAGACAATAAAAATTGTGTTTTGTTGAAACTACATTGGAAGATAAGGTCCGTCCATTATATTTTTTGTTTAGTTTGATTAAAATGTACCAATATTTAACGTACATAGTCATTTTTTTATAATTTTAAGTCCATATTTAATTCCATATTTTGGTAAAAATCCATATTTAATTCCATATTTTGGTAAAAATAACTACATATATATTTACATATTTCATATATTTTTAGTCCATATAAATCCGTTCCCTGTTTATAAGTCACTGGAAATAATATTATAACACAAGCATGACTATACGACAATATGTATTACAACGCTATACATCCTCGGGGTCACGAGCATGCTCACTGCACGAGATTCCTCGGGCTGACGACAGATGTCGTTGAGACGTTGGGAAGTGTTTTTAAACATCAAGCGGGCCGTGCCCATAAAGTTACAGTATAATTCTTACTAATGGTCGCGCCTTCAGTTCAAGGTGATTAAAACATAGTGCGAATTCAAAATCAAACATTCTGGGAAAACTTGATCTGTCCGAAAACGATTATACGTTACAATATTATAATTCATAATTCAGAGTCACTTTGAAGGCAAATTGCAGGGTATGTAACACATCTCCCACATCCATGGACGCTACGCCCCTGAAGAATTGCTATACCTCATTTGAGGAATGAGAGCACTGTAATGTTTCTTTTGTAACAGCCTGTAGTCATGTGTTGGAAATCTGCATGTGTTCAGCCCGCCCTTGCAGAAATATGAATAACTGCACAACAATGCAGAAAAAAGAAAAGTGATTCCGGTATAACGTGTAAACTTAAAGACTAAATTAAATAAAGTAATAATAGAGTTTACATTTCATATGATATCTTCAGGAAGGCAAACTTCATATAAAAAAGTTTATGTTAGCACTGTACATAGTTTTATTGATGTTTGCAAGTGTTTCTGTACCAGAGAGAAAAAGAGGAAGACCTACAGTTCAAGCCCTATACAACTTGGTCCGAAACATCGCGGATGTGGATGTAACATTGTAAGAAACATGCCCTCGAAAATACTTTTATTAAATAATCATATCCCGATATACTGTACCACGGTCAAGCTGTAACCGGAGGTGAAGGTAAATGATGTCCCCCATGACCCCTTTATATGGGGATTCTATGATTTTGCTTTGCCCCCTCCCAAGGAAACGGTTCTCTCTGCGACCATGTGTATGCACATAACCACTCATAACTATAATAGGCAACGCTAAAGCAACATAGTGGAAAGAAGAATTTACTACAAAAGCCATCCAATACCATTAGCGATATTGTGGTTTACTTTGTCCCTTAAGTTTGCAGGCCGATAGAGAAGAATGGGGAAGTTTAAGTTTTCCATTACTCGTAATGTCGGAGACGGAACTACCCAAGTGTGATACGATATCTGGACGTCTGACATGTGTCAATACTCGATGATGATAATATCGACGCGGAAACTCAACGACGAGTGGAAAGTTACAGATCACATTTAAAAAATATATATCGTATGTGTTGTGTTAACAGTATATACTCGCGTGATGTTGTATTCAAAACTATCGTTGTACCTGTCATGGCTTTGTCTAATTAAATAATTTAACTGGTTCTGCAAACGGATAATAATTTATGCAAATGACAGCCTTTCTTCTCATTTAACAAAACTGGTTGACAGATACATTATAACCTCCTTGTGCACAGCACGATACCTTACTGCCGACATTAGTAGAACCTAAATGTTTCATATCTGCTGATCTAAAGCATAGCATTAATTTTGACCCTCGGTTGTATAATTCTTTAACTAAATTACACCCAGAACTTTTAACATGTAATCCACTAACATATAACAAGAAAATTAGAAATGTGTTAATGTCTTCAATTTTATTAAATAAATTTATAGCCTATGTGTATGAATTAATCAGCCTATATTATATTCGTATTCTAAAATTTTTGAATATATATATTTTTTCATAAATTGTCCTACTTTATTCACGTACGATATTATTCTTCTCTTTGTTAATATTATATTATATAATTTCATTGCAGCTGTAATTTTAATTTTAGTTCCTATTTTATTTTATTTTATATATTCCTCCTATATTACTATATTATATTATATATAATTTCACTGCAGCTGTAATTTTAATTTTAGTTCCTATTTTATTTTATTTTATTTTACATATTCCTCCTATATTACTATATTATATTATATAATTTCACTGCAGCTGTAATTTTAATTTTAGTTCCTATTTTATTTTATTTTATTTTATTTTATATATTCCTCCTATATTACTATATTATATTATATATAATTTCACTGCAGCTGTAATTTTAATTTTAGTTCCTATTTTATTTTATTTTAAATATTCCTCCTATATTACTATATTATATTATATAATTTCACTGCAGCTGTAATTTTAATTTTAGTTCCTATTTTAGTTTATTTTATTTTACATATTCCTCCTATATTACTATATCATGTATTATATAATTTCACTGCAGCTGTAATTTTAATTTTAGTTCCTATTTTAGTTGATTTTATTTTACATATTCCTCCTGTATTACTATATTATATTATATAATTTCACTGCAGCTGTAATTTTAATTTTAGTTTCTATTTTATTTTATTTCATTTTACATATTCCTCCTATATTATTGTATTATATTATATAATTTCACTGCAGCTGTAATTTTAATTTTAGTTCCTATTTCATTTTATTTTATTTTACATATTCCTCCTATATTACTATATTACATTATATAATTTCACTGTAGCTGTAATTTTAATTTTAGTTCCTATTTTATTTTATTTTGTATATTCTCTTATAGGCCTGTTAATAATATATCTGAACTGCGACCGAACTCGAACGCTGCTCATTCGGTCCTGAAATTTTGTTAATATTACTGTATCTTCTTTTTTTATATTGATGGTATTTTTAGTTCTATTTCTATTGCTGTAATTATATTCTGTATTCTATTATGTATCCTACTTAGAACTTCAAGAGGTAATTTTTGTACCTGACATTACATATTCCTCCTATATTACTATATTACATTATATAATTTCACTGTAGCTGTAATTTTAATTTTAGTTCCTATTTTATTTTATTTTGTATATTCTCTTATAGGCCTGTTAATAATATATCTGAACTGCGACCGAACTCGAACGCTGCTCATTCGGTCCTGAAATTTTGTTAATATTACTGTATCTTCTTTTTTTATATTGATGGTATTTTTAGTTCTATTTCTATTGCTGTAATTATATTCTGTATTCTATTATGTATCCTACTTAGAACTTCAAGAGGTAATTTTTGTACCTGACATTAGAACCAGATAAGCTTATCTAACCTCAAGCTATACCTACCTCGATGCCAATTTCAAAGAACAGTTTTTCATAAAATTCTCTCTCTCTCTCTGTCTCTTTCTGTGTGTGTGTGTGTGTGTGTGTGTGTGTGTGTGTCTGTCCACTTCACTTGCGTAATTCGGGTTTCGCATACTGCGGATAGATGGAAGAACTGTGACCCATTTTCAAGTTGCACACCACTTCGGGGGGCCACGTTATGCATGATGTTTATCTATGAAGAGTTATGTCGTGTACTAGGGTAAGTATATGTGTAGGGAATGAGTGGGGAAGGGAGAATGGGAAGCCCGGTGCCGGCACGTAGCCTACTCCTGTCGAATAGCACCTAGGGGGCCACCAGGTTTAACGTACCCATCCGACGGACGAATCACTGTCAACAGTGACATATGCCTTCTCTTCAATATGCAATGCGGAAAGATTTTGGATTTAACCCAGGAATATTGATGCACAATTTAATGATTGCAAGTTGTGCACCGTCATCTCTCCTAGTCCCGAGGTATAAATTTTACAAGACATTTTCTAACCCCCCCGGCAATCGAAACCGAGCCGGCTATTCTGGAGGCAGACGCGTTACCACAGAGCTAACTCGGCGAACTCACAAAATTCTTAAAACAGCCATTTAGTTAGTTCACACATCAGAGACTATTCTTTTAGGCATTCTTTCACTGTACCTCAAATTTCGAAATATTATTCTACCAGCAAGAATATTCTCCATTCACTTAATTTTACCTTACTTCATGTTTTGTTTGACTGAAAAATAATAGATTAATGCATTAATTCCTACCATATTTTATTGAATACTAAATTATTTATTTTACAATACTAATTATTCTCCTGTATTGTATATCACTGACTCCCAACGTCTTTGCAATTTTTTAATCCATTCCTGTAGAAATCCGGTCGTCTGGAGTTGAAGAAATTGTTAAGCCAATTTTGAGGAGCAGCTTCGTTTTTAAAAGATATTCCCTAGAGACTGGATAAAGAACAGAAAAGAAGAAAATCTGATGGAGAAATAGAAGGAGAATAGGAGAGATGAGGAATAACCTCCCAACTGAACCCCTGGATAACCGCTTTTGTCATGTTAGCAGTATGCAAACGGACTTAAGATGTTGCGAAATTACTTTATGCAGTCTTTCCTGCCGCTTTTCTTGAATTGTAGCCACAAGGCGACGAGTTGCTGAAAATAAACCTGAGCAGTGATGCTTACATTCCTCGGAAGCAATGTAATTCATAGTAGATGACGCGTACTCAGTCCCACTAGATGCTCAACATTATTTTACGAGAGTTTACATGGATAGACAACAACTTTTTAGAGGAAAGTTGTTTTTTTTTTTTTGTAAGGCTGAACCATGCTTTTCTGTTCTTGATGATTTTTCGTCGCTAGTAACAATCTGAGACAAAAATAAAATATGTTTTTAACGAGCTAAATATGATGACAAGCAAGCAAATAAATGAAAACATGTAGTTTTTGTTGTTTCCGCTCAAAACGGTGAGGTAATCATATATTCAAATCCTTACCTTTTCCCATGGAATGCAAAAGTTTTACGATGGTTAATTGATAACAGATCATTGTATTGATAATTTCTCGAGTTGATTGACGTGGTTTATGGTGAATTAGGTATAGCATTTCTCATTTAAGACACACGGTCTTCCAAAACATGGAGAATTTATATCAAAAACTATTTTCTTGCCGTACTTTCCTCAATTTAAACTACACAAATGGCCCTTGCAGCCTCTTCGGTTAAACTAAAAAGGATATGTGGGTAATGTTCTTTTATGTATATGATATTTCATATTCTTTAGCTCATAATTAACAGAAACGTTCTTAAAAATAGAAATATCAAGACGTAGGTATTGAGTGACGCAATGCTATGACATTAAAATGAAAATTACATATTCTAAACACATATGACGTCGGAGCGCGTTTCTCTTTTGGAGCAGAGCTATGGAAGATTCATTAGAGCAATGATTCTCACGAACAATAATAGGAGAAAATCCAATATGAGGATAGCTGCCCGTAAAAGGTTACCAAAATGATACAACCTACTATTTAGTCCATTATAAATGTTACTAATTAAAATACGCTAAAATAATTAACATTTATAAATAAAAGATTAAATAAGCAATAATTAGTTTTAACATTTACTTGTATATGAATATGGCAGCTATCCTGATATGAACATATATTTTATTTTCCATTTAATCGGGTTATACAAATGATTATGTAGAATAAACAACGAATTACATATAATTGGCGACATTCGCTGGTATGCATAAAGTTGAAGTAAATGCAATTGCTAAGGTTTTCGTAATATATGCTACGATCTTTATGTATAAAAACCAATACACGATTCTTACCTGCGTAGCAGAAAGTTGATCTGGAAGGCGGTGTTTAGTTTTATGCTAGAATTCCTACTCTAAACCCCTATTTATATGCATAACAAGAAGTATATACTTCTACTTCTAAGTATAAACTAGAAAAATCGTAATTTGCCCTGTTTGAAACTTTGTTAGCTCAGTATAAACATTCGTACGGTTTAAAATGACAGAATTTATGCAAATTCGCGCTAGAAAATCCTACAAGGAAAGACGAGAACCATCAGAACGTGATGTAACAAGTTATATAAGTTCTACAAATAAAAAATGTTATATGATCAATTTTTGTAATGGACTACTCAAATGTTGATTTTGAGATAACTGGAATTTTATCTATCGTTGGTTTTTATAATTGTTATTTAAAATAATACATTTTTAGCAAAATGATTCTATGATGTATTTGTAATAATTTAGCAAAACTCCTTGTGTGTACAATATTTTAGGTTACATGTAAATTTAATGACTAACATTTTGGACCTGTCTTATTTACGTCTGATTTTTACTTTACTTGTTATTTATTTTCTTCATAATTTGCTTTTCGTAAATTGTCCCTTGCTGTAAGCTTCCACCTCAACTTTCATAGCCTGGTTGGCTTTATCTTTATCACTTCTTGCGGCAGGAGTTTGCGACGTTTTTAATAATGCTAGATATTTTTAGTAGATTAACAAACAGCAGTTGTTCTCATCCTTTCTGTCCTATACTTCCCACTTCGTCGTAATTGTCCTTTTTCTTGTTATATGAACCAGATTTTGAGGACAACAATCAATTTTCCCACAAAGAAATTAAAATAAATGCATGGAAGGCGAAAACTAACGATTCTTAGCGGATAAATCCTAAGTACTGTCGATAATCGATATAATCGAATACTCTTAGTAATTTATACTACCGCTGCCAAGTACATACTTCGTAGTAGTAGTATCAGGTTTATGCATACAAAACGAAAATATACTGCTACTTCAGGTATCTTCTACAGTCGAAGCAAAAGGTAATGTTACAACTTTATGCATACCACCCAGTGTCTTGTAGCACACTAAGTTTGAGTCCAAATCTTTTAAATACATTCACTGTAAATTTTGTGATTGCACCTCGAGCACCAAAAAGACACTCAAGACTTCCCAATTATCAATACTATATTTCTTCTTCATATAATCACAACGTAGTTCATAATGTTGCTTTTTTCCTTTATCAATCTGTAAAATTTGATCTGTAGACTTTTCAAAACGTATTGTGGGATCAAAAATGTAATCCTTATTTATTCCTCTTTCGATGACCACAATATCTGCTCTTTTAGATGAAACAGTTGTAGAAGTTCCGGCCACCTCTTCATATACTTCATACAGTACTTCTTAGTGTCTCTGAAGCAATTGGAAATTTAACTCCTCGCTCTGTAGTGTCTCTTATTCCGTAGAAGTTCTCCTTTACAGCAAAAACCAAGTACATGTGAGAGGGTTTCTGTCTCATTGCATACTCTGCAATGAGTTACTTGATTCTACCAGGAATATTTCGTATGACAGCTACGTTGCAGTTCATTTTTTCGCATTGATCCACTGAGAGATACAAAGTCCTTTCTTACTAGATATCCAGGAATTAGATTTTGACCAGTCAACAAATAGTATAGGCCTAACGCCTTGTCCCTTTTGTGGAAGTTGTTTCCAGAGATCATATTGATGATCGCGTAGAGTTTTCCCTCCGTAGCACTTGTTTTTTTTTCACCTCCCTAGGATTTGTTTCTTTGTTTGCCAATATTGTACTTTCAATAAATGTATCTTTTAAAATGATTCATGTTTATTTCATCATCCTTAATTTAAACTTTTCTATCATTTATCTTGTTTATATTATTAGGTTTATGTTACAGCTTCTGCTGTATGAGATTACAGATAACCACGTATTAGAGATTATTTAATATACATACATATATATATATATATATATATATATATATATATATATATATTGATAATTCAAGTGAAATGCAACTGTTTTAAGAAAAATGAAACTGAATCAACAAAGTCTTCTTGACTAGTAATCGTCCATTGAGTTCAATGAAGAATGTATAGTGGGCACAACTGGTAACAAGAGAACAGCAGATCATAACATATTACAGCCATCTAGCGGAATATTTGTAATGATGAGATCGTACAATAATACATTTTCGAAATAGTTTAGTATTTTCGTAAGTCAATTAATATTTTATTATGTTAGAGTAGTTTATTTCTTCTAATCTTTATATATTTTCTTCTAATCGTGTAATAGTCAATTAAATCTCACTCGAGTTTTGATTTTCTATAGATAAATCGAAACCTTCAGTGAGATTACTGTAGATAATCATGCAAATAATTAAGCAATATAATATTAAATTTAAAACTTATAATAATAATAATAATAATAATAATAATAATAATAATAATAATAATAATAATAATAAAGGGCGGAGATGGGTGAAACTGATAATTTTTCGGAAACAAAATTTTATAAAAAATAATCAATGAGCTTTAATTTATATATTGGACAATTTTATTAACATAATTGTCCTCAAAATCCATGCTTTAGTTACTTACTTACTTACTTACTTACTTACTTACTTACTTACTTACTTACTTACTTACTTACTTACTTACTTACTTACTGGCTTTTAACGAACCCGGAGGTTCATTGCCGCCCTCACATAAGCCCGCCTTAGGTCCCTATCCTGAGCAAGATCAATCCAGTCTCTATCATCATAGGTATCCCACCTTCCTCAAATCCATTTTAATATTATCTTCCCATCTACGTCTCGGCCTCCCTAAAGGTCTTTTTTCCCTCCGGCCTCCCAACTAACACTCTATATGCATTTCTGGATTCGCCCATACGTGCTACATGCCCTGCCCATCTCAAACGTCTGGATTTAATGTTCCTAATTATGTCAGGTGAAGAATACAATGCGTGCAGTTCTGCGTTGTGTAACTTTCTCCATTATTCATGCTTTAGTTATATGTCACAATTAGAAACAGGTTCTCGTAACGGAAAATCGATATTTTAAAGTCATTCTTCCACATTTAGGCCTATTTTGGCTTCATTTACTCGTAAACACATGTAAATATCGGTACTAAAAGCTCGCAAAAAATTTCATGCTAAGAAGTTAAAATTTTATTGCATGTTTGAGAAGTATGCTTAAAAACTACAAACTTTTTTGGATGAAGTAAATATTTAAAAAAATAAAATATAGAATATGTTATCCGGACACTAAAGCAATTAATTTTTAACTGACTTTCAGTTCACTTACACATTAAAAATTCAAATTATGGCCATGTTGTTAAATTATATACGTGCCGAAGATGCTGTACACTTTTCTTCAGACCTGTAACTTATATTCTCTGGGAGTAGATACATTTTGAAAAAGTAAAAAATTAAAAAAATAAGTATGTAATAACTAAAAAGGAATTAAATTGATAATAATGAAGTAATGAAGCTTGGGCACATTAATACTAATAAAAGAAGTTGATGTATAGAAATAAACAAGTCTCAGGCTTAACAAATGTAGAAACTAGGAATTTCACCCATTTTACCTTGTCCCCCTGATCAGACTCGCTGTTCTACTCCACGTTTTAGACCAACGCCTTGGAAGGAGACGCACTAAAATAAAGTGAGGAAAAGTGGACATCATAATAAAAAAGATTGAGAAACACTGCACTAGAGCTCGTGAGGGAGGGTAACGCTGTGCTCCGAAGATCGTATACCTGTGAAACAAGCAGCGTCAACTCAAAAATTTGTGAAGTGAGAGCACTCTAACATAAGGTCGACCAAGAACATGAACAGAGACATGATGATGCGATGAGTGGATGTTGAAGAGAGCCATGACTGTGATGCATTGCAGGTTAACTAGTTTAATTTATTTAACAATATGACAGACCTAACAGGTCATTTAAACGACTCTTATGCTGAATATTCCCTTTAGGGCAAAGAGATGATGATTATCGAAATTGTAACATTAAACAAAAGCTTTATATTATGCTAAAATTCCATGTGACAATAGTACATTATGCAACGAGCCTATAATGGTAATAATTAAGACGCGAGTATGTTCATGAAACGAGCGCAAGCGAGTTTCATAATTTTCATACGAGCGTCTTAATTACCATTATAGGCAAGTTTCATACGACTTTTTATGCTCGACCATATTTGTAACTTGAAATTATTCATAAGTATTCATGTTATTCTTATCTGACTGGGGAGCGGAACTGACCTTGTGCAATATCTCGTGAGATGTGCGCAGACGCGAAAGTATTGATTTTTTCCGAGGAACAAATGTCACTGACCTTGATATAATCTAGAGAGTAAAATAAAGATTAATCTTGATATAACCTGGAAATTGATTTAGACATTGAAAAACGAGATGACAAATTGAATGTATTAGAATATTATTTACAATTAACGCTAATTATTATAGTAACAGAACATAACTTCTGCGACAATATTGGATTTCCAGCCTCCGTGACGTTTCGCTAGTTGTCTTTCGATTGCATATCCGAGAATAATTAATACTTGCGCTTTCATATTGCTACAATGGTGTTTTCTGATTGGTGGAACACCTGAACTTTAATGAATAGGTGTACTTCAATGAGGTCCATTAAAGGGCTGCTACCAGGTGTATAATTACTACATTTCGGCATGGTCGAGCATAAACAGATTAATACTTGTCATTTCGAAAGTGAATGAAAATATCCTTATTTATCTGCAAATATTGAAGAGTTCGTGCAAATATAGGAATTTTTCTTTCTTTATTTTTTTAGAGCTCTCCATAGAGAGATGGTAAACCAACTTTCATTAAAACAGGTATTACACTTGATTGGAATCCTCAAGGCAGTCGAGGGATTGGCGGACGCAAGATAACATGGAAACGAAAAATTATTATTCTTGCAGAAGCGAAAAATAGCAAGACGTGGGAAAAGATCAAAGAGCTCGCCAGGAACAGAGTCAGGTGAAGGAATTTTCTGAGAGCCATATGTTCCACACTGGAATGATGGGGACATTGATTGATTGATCGATCGATCGATCGATTGATTGATTGATTGATTGATTGATTGATTGATTGATTGATTGATTGATTGATTGATTGATTGATTGATTGATTGATTGATTGATTGATTGATTGATTGGTTGGTTGAAACCCAGGCGCTTTTCCACCAGAATCTTAATCTATTTTACCCTTTTAAGAGATGAGGCGCCGTCAGCTAGTTGACTGAATCATAACTATGACATTGTATAAATAATTGCTCACGTTAAATAAAGATTGCAATAAATGTTGGAAATTCATATCAGACAACAGTATTTATAGCTAATACCTTTGCTTAATTTTTCTCAATGCTTCTTCATATTCAGCCTCTTGCTATTTGAATCTCTCGGTCTGGTTCTACGACAGGTTGTTTCATTTATCTGAGCCTCATTATCTCTTCTTCCATAACTTTATCACACTGGAACGATATTTAGGCTAACGCATTTCAATAGAATCAACTCTCTCTGAATTAGCGTGACTGATGTGGGCACTTCCACGCAAGAAATTTAGCTGAACGATCATCTTCAGCAAAACTGGATGTGGGCAAATCATTTTCCACTGATATAACAAGTGTGCCTATTTCTGTCTCTCTCTCATCTATATAATAATAAACTTCTTAAATTCTCTGCTACATGCGTGAAATTGAATACTAATTTGCATACTAACAACGCTGTGCCGTTGCCAGGCAAAACTACTTTCATTATTACAAATTCTTTCTTATTTCTTATTTGTTAAATATAAATTTCAGCGTGTACTTAAATAATAAGTAGGAGGAGAAAGAAAAGAAAAAAAAAGAAGGTAAAGTATTAGAAGCAGAAAAGTGTAATGATTATGTCATGGTATTGATGACAGTGAAGGGCAGGGCAAGACCACACACATTTAAGCCGCTGAAATGAACTAACTTTAGGGGAGGAAAGAGCAAGGCATTTTCTGTTCCCTCAACTTATAAAACCAGGGGCGTCGCACCCTAAATAAAATTACAAGAGGGGCCAGAGTCCTCCAAATAATTTGAAGAGAGATTCCTCATGTTAGAACAATTGATTAATTTGTTTGAAAGAAGAACTAGGACATAAACTTTTATTCAAAATACAATATAAGTGAAAGATGCACTTTATCAACTCCCTCTTCAACATCTACTGGGAAGATTTAGTGAAGAATTGTTTTTAGGAACATGAGAGGTGTGCTAGAAAGAGAAAAAAGAATAAATTATATAACTTTTCCTGATGATAATGACATTGTTAGCAGAAGAGAGACGATACTAAAGGATATGCTTCTAGAGCTAAATGACAGCTATGAGAAATATGGAATGAATATAAATGCAAACAGGACTAAGACCATGATTATCGAACAAAAATAAAGAAGGTAAACGTACGAATTCGAAATTAAGTAATAAAACAAGTGGGTAGCTTCCAATATTTGGGTTGTACTGTAAATAGCAATATGAGCTGCTGCCAGGAAGTCAAAAGGAGGATAGCCTGGCAAAGGAAGCTTTTAATAGAAAAAGGAGCATCTTATGAGGACCTCTGAAAAAAAAAAAACAAGGAAGAATCCAGTGCAGTGCTTTGTGTGGAGTGTGGCATTGTATGGGTCAGAACCATGAAAATTACGACGAAGTGAAGAGAAACGACTAAAGGCATTTGAAGTGTGCGTATGGAGAAGAATGGAGCGTGTGAAATGGACAGACAGAATAAGAGATGAAGGTGTATTGTAAAGAGTGGGCGAGGAAAGAATGATGCTGAAAATAATCAGGAAAAGAAAAAGAAATTGACTAGGTCACTGGCTAAGAAGAAATTACCTACTGAAAGATGCACTGGAAAGAGTGAGAAAAATATTCGAGGTAGAAGATATAAGATGATAGGCAGCATTAAGACATGAAGCGTCCACTGCAAGGATGATGGATGTCATTTTGCAGGAGAAGCAAATGAAAGTTTGAAATGCTTAGTGCTCAAAGCTTAACTGAGATTTTCCGATCATTACTGGACAACGACTATCAATGTTAATGCCATATAACTCTGTATGTACATTCTATATGTCTTAAGCTATGCATTGACAGTCTTGGTTCATTTTCGACAAGAAAGTGACATCCATCATTCTTGCAGTGGACTCTTCATATATCATGTGCGCAGATTAAAAGTAAGAGGAAGAAGAAAAAATAAAAGATTGGAGAATGCTGGGTGTAGGATCTTCCCTTTGGCAGAATACCATGAATAAAAGAATATATAAGTGAAATCATGTATTATAGGCCTAGGTCATTGTCTTTAGAAGTAGACTTTCGGGTATTCCACCGTTTGCTGCGACATAACATCTCCAACGTTTCGGAATTACACATGTTCCATTATTAGGACAAAATATGACCTGACAAGTCACCTTTTCCTTTGGCCCCGTTATATTCCGCTCCCGCTAACAACTGGGCCCAATTTTGACTCTATGTTGCAACTATATAAAGTTTCGAAATGTTGGAGGTGTTAAGTTACAGGGCACGGTGGAATATTAGAAAGTGTACTTCTGAAATCACTTGCTCTAGTTACATCCAAATAAGAAGATAAATATTCAGTTACTTCTTTGCACATGCCAACACTCTCCATAACGCCAAAAGGAAGATAATCGACCTCATTTACAGCTTACACGGTTCAAATAATTATTGTATTGTGTTACTTTGCACAAAGTCACACAAAATACCGGTAGCTATTTTATACAGCCCTGATTTCATGTAATTACAATATTCCATTCGTACTTATGTACCTAAGAAAAAAACAAAAATTTCGTCAATTCGCGTTAAAAATAATTTGTCTTTATTTCGAAGTTTCAAATTATATATTTCAAAGTACGACAGTGATTTAAAAAGTAATATAATAAGAGCTCTCATGGGTGATATGTGATATATTCCCCCTGTTATTCGAATTTTCCGGACAAAATATCGTGATGAGCCCGAAACAAAATGGGCAACGGGTAATTTTTTACATGGCCTTCCCTATAAAACTTGCGACTTAAATTCTCGACATAAATGCTCTGGCTCATATTTCATATTATATTACCCGTTACATGAGCAAGGTTCCTCTCTCTAATATCAATGCGAAAGGACAGAGAATCATTCAATTTTCAGACTTAGAACTCGCGGCATTCCTTCCGGCGGCCATCGCAGCTGTTAAATTTACACGACCGAGTTTCATCGACTCCACTTGCACTGCAAATGGACAAAGTTCCTTTCAGTGTGCAGGCTTACACCTTCCACCATTTCTTTCTTTCTCCTGCAGTCAGCTTTTCCGGCACATCCCCCCCCGTATGTGATACCTAAGAGGTTACGTCTTTTCTCCTTCAAAATTTTCCAAAGCTCCTTCAGTGGAGCAGCGTAACCCGGAGTGAGACGAGTGGCCAACAGGCTTGAAGCTCGCATACCCAGTTTCTTTCATCCAGAACTTTCTTTGCATGGACGTGTTTCAGCGTAATTTTTAAATTTCTCTTTCCATTTCTCCTCTCTTTCAATTAATTAAATTCAGGGCCGCAGCAGCAGACCACAGCTTTATCTCGCAGCCATTAGATACCGCAAATGTTGCGTCAAGCCGTCGCAGTATTAGTTGTAAGATGGCTGCGCGCATGGAAACATGGTCAAACGTAGAATTGCGTACTGTGACCCGATTTTTGAATTGGAATGGCACCTCACCAGCAAAAATTCATCGTCAGGTTGTTGAGGTCTACGGTGGGAATGTCAAATCACAGAAACAGATGTGATTTTGGTGTTTCCAGTGGGAGGTACTGGACCATCATCCTTACAGTCGCCACCTGGATCCCAGTGATTTCCATCTCTTCGGATCGTTGCAGAAACACCTGGATGATAACTGATAGACGATACGGTCATTCAGCAAGCCGTCATGACTTGGCTTCAGGGATTTCTTTTATGCCGGCATCGATACCTTGGTCTACCGTTGGAACAAGTGTTTGGACAAGCATGGTGACTATGTTGCGAAGTAATGTGTACTAGTACCCTACTACTGTGTATCAGTATATCTACATGTGAAATGAAGTTTGTCCATGAGAGCTCTTGTTACCTTTCTTTTTGAAGCGCCCTTATATATTACGTATGTCTATAGATATTAAAGTATTTTACTTTTTAAAGTGTATTGCGTATTTTGAAAAAAGTAGTACAAATAAACACATAACTTACTCTTACTATTTTAACCTCGATCTACTTAATACCCTTTTGGATACTGTTTATACCATCTGTTCATTATCTCTCATGCGTACACTAATCAAAGATATATTATTTATGAGTCATAGTAGCTTCAGATTCTGACAAACATTGGATATCCTTTAGCTATGTTTTTAGTTTGTAACGGTAAATTATCTTTTTAAAGACCAAATCTCAACCCGAACTGTGGGTTCTATAATTGAAGAGTCGGCTGGAACAACGTTATAAGTTACATTTGGTAAAATTTACAGGAGCTGCAAAAATGTGTACGCGTACAACGTTGTTCTTATGAGGGTAGCAAACTTTTGAGTGGACAAATTTCACGTACTGCATTGATAGACAGTTGCAAGCCAAGGAGTATAGCAAAGTAACATGACACACAACATTATTACACGGAAACATGCCAAATGAAAATTTTGTAACTTACAACGTTGTTCCAGCCGACGCTTCAATTATATAATAATGTACTGCTGATTTTTTCTAGTGATGCTAGTTGGAATACTAAGGTGAATTTTGTGGAGTACGATATTTAGAATGTGAACAAAACAACATGTAATACGATCTAAATCCATCTTATGTTATAAGATTTGTCGCATTTTGGTTACATTTGCTGCATTATTTGTGACAACGGACTCCATTTCGTAGTCGACCTGCGAGTGCTTAAATGCGACAGGCTCATGTCAGTAGATTTACTGGCATGTAAAAGAACTCCTGCGGGACAAAATTCCGGCACATCCGGCGACGCTGATATAACCTCTGCAGTTGCGAGCGTCGTTAAATAAATCATAACATATAACATTTCATTTCGCAAATTGTTACTGCCTTGTAGTTCATTGCATACGTGTGTCGTAGCTCATAGTAAGATTCTTATGGAGGGGCTTAGTTTGCTAGCTAGCTGCAAGTGGTGACGAAGCGAGGAAGGGAAGTTTCCTACTCTACTTTCTTTTCTCCTTCATGCGCCAGTTGGTTTCACGTGATAACGAATAGTCTAAACAAATTTTAATACTGTTGCTTGTCACTCATTTGTTTTATCAGCAGTATGTGGATTACCAGATTTCCCATCTGTGTCTACCAAGCAAACATCAACTTTTTATCGTTATTGTTGACACAATTCCCCGACTGTGAACATTGACGGTTTATCAATTCATGTACACATAGTTTCATTTTTTTAAGTATATTATTCCTCCTTCAAAAATGGAACTTAATATACAGGGTGTTAAAAAAGTGTAGCATATTTTTATAGGAGGCAGCATTGGTTCGGAACCAGAAAAAAGTTACTATGAACATGTGTCCGGAAACAAATATCTGTTGAGATACGGCCAGTGCTGTATTGTGGCCTGCGATACCCACCTGTCTCTTACGTAGACACTACAGAAGGTGCTCTATATGGTTACCACGCATTCACAGGCTTCAGTCCTTCTATATGCATAAATGTAAAATACTGACAGTCATAGCTTGCCTGGTGTTTGCTCTACATTCACTGCCGTCCTCATTAATTGTAAAGAAACATAATTATAGATAAATGTTACTTCAATGTCATAATCACATTTCTCGTATTTGGCTTCTTTCCCCTTTCTAAAATCATTTTTTAATTATTTGAAAACATTGCTAAAGTGGATCTGATTTTATGTCAATACCAAATCAAGAAAGTGACATGAATGACTAGAGTAGTCTTTATATTATGTGTCCACTTGAAACATTACAAAAAGCAATTGGCATGGAATACTAATGTAACAATGAACAATTGAAAATTGTTAAAATTAAGATATACAGAGTGGTTCAGAAAGGAATGCGTTTTTGTTGTTTATTATAAGGCATCAACTATTATAGTGAGGTGTTTGCGACAAGCTTTCCGTGGTAGAAGTGGCCTTGAAAAATCAGTAACAATGGGTCACTACACTGGTGAACAATGTGCGCGTTTTGTGTAAAGACATTTTACGAGAACAACTATTCTTTCATATCTGTTCGCCGTCGATTTCGTGCACATTATAGCCTGCACTACATTAATCAGTGTCCAAGTGCAAATATTATTTAGTTGATTCCGAAGACGTATTGTCTAGCCTATGTTGACAAAAGACTAAACATAGCGCCTCCGTTCCCCCTTAACGCCCACTACAAAATAACCCATAATGAGAGACGTGACAAAGAAATAAGCCATTTTACACTTTAAGATTGGCCATAAATACACTAACTATAACGAATATAACAATGTTATATTACACTGTCTATAGGAAACCGTACTTCATAGGAGGAGATCCTTACTCTTCAAAGGTGTTTCATGAGTCATGACAAATGACTTAATCCAGTATGACCGGTAGGAACACTTGGTTTCTCGTAGGGATAGGAGGTTATTGAAAAATAACCGGTTATCTGTTAACCGGTTATTTTAAAGTTAATGTAACTTGAAGGAAGTTAACCGATCAATAATAACCGGTTAACTGGTTATTTTCCGGTAATTATTTTTTTTTTTAACATTTTAAAGTCAGCAAATTAATCACGAAAACAAAATGAGAAATTATTTGGAATAGAAATTAAAAAACAATCTGCAATCAACAGTAAACCAACCAGAAAATAGTTAAAAGAACTTTATTAGATGCTAAATATCATCAAATGACGTCCCTAAACAAAATACAGAAAATAATAAAAGGATATGAAATTGCATTTAGTTAATTATTTCACTCACATTACGGTTCTAGGTAAGATAAATAAACAATAACACAAACTCCATAATTTTTACAATTATGGTACATTTCGACGGGCACTCTATTCTCCTATAACCAGTAAATACTGAAGTCAAAGTTTCTCACCGTTTGAAATGCTCCAATACTCCCAGATATACATTAGCCAATTATAGAAAGTCAGCTACTGAGACAGACATTTATTGTTGGCTTTGAATCAAAGTCGAATTTCAGACAGAGGAAGTGAGTAAAGTAGTCACCCATGCCCCGTCTATGAATGACCTACGAGACAATTTGTATACAGGATTGATTACACAGAGTACAAAATAATAAAAAGAAACCTTTTATTCGGAATATATTTAAAAAAAATAACCGGTTATCAGGTTAAACCGACAAGCAAATATAACCGGTAATTAACCGGTTAACTTTATAAAAATAACCGCTTATTTTTGCCCATCCCTAGTTTCTCGCACTTTGAAATGTTGTTTTTGCCGGACGCAGGTATAACTGTCGATAAAGACATGGGGATTTTCTTTGCACTATTTCTTACGAAATGAATTAGATACGGATATACTCTTATAAAAATTAAATGTAGCAGACGGATCATTCTGGTGTTGACGAAACTCTAATATAATGTTTCGGCCTAGCAAAACTCTTGCTGTACCAACAAATTTGATCCATTCCGAATTGAATGTTGTTAGAATTGACCAAATTTATAAATACACTTAATGAAATTCTATCATAAAAATAGAATGAATTTTGTAGCTCAGCCACATGATGATAATACAAGACGAAATGAAATTCTTAAATTATTTGAACCTAAATGTTTCACATCTGCTGCTTTACTACACAGTACAAATTATGATCCACGTCTGTATAATTCGATAATAAAATTTCATCCAGAATTAACTACTTTAAGCAATGAAATTTTCAGATCCAGATTTAAAAAAAAATATATGACAGACTTCCCTATATTTACATTATGTACCATGTATTGTAAAACAAGTTTATTTCTATCCTAAGTATATTTTTACTATCTTATCTCGGTTACTATATCAAAATTACCTGTACTAATTATACTACTAATAATAATTTAATATTAATCCTCCAATCTCAACATCGTCTCTTTTTTCACTCAGTTATTACTAGTATTATTATTTACTAATTTTATTATCATCTTTATGTGACCCTTTTTCTTAAGTATTTTGTCTACAAAGTATGTACAGTGAGTGTAAAAAGTATTAGCATGGTGGGTAATAAAAATATATAGCAATAATAAACGTGCTTCAAATCCTATACTCTCAACTTTTTATACATGAACACAAGTTACGTACAAGTATATACATTCTCTAATATTTGTTTACATATAAACAGAAAATTAATTGCACAATTCTCAAAATAAAGCATTCTGTTTGATGAAAACACAATGATACCAAACAAAAATAGAAACAAAAAGTATTCGCACACTGGTCACACTTTAGTCAGTTCTTTTTCAGTTTCAATACTTTGTAGGGTAGCCCTTGCATTTTACAATACAGTAGCCTCTAACCTTCTGGGCATAGAATTAACTAAATTTGAAGTAACACTTGCTGGAATGTTCCACTCTTCTATGATTGCAGCCTTTAGAGACTCTTTGCTGGTAATATGCCTGGTTCTAAGTCTTATTTCTAAATAAACCCAAAGGTGCTCGATTGGGTTGATGTCTGGTGACTGGGGAGGTGTCTGAAGGTACGAAGGGATGTTATATAGAATCCACAGTCGAATATTATGAGCCTTACGTTTGGGGTCGTTGTCTTGCATGAATATGAAATTGTCTCTGATGTCCAATTTTTCGGCACTAGGCACTACATGACCCTTCAGAATATCAGTGTAACGTTGGTGATTCATATTGCCCTCTATAAAAGCCAACGACTCCACTCCTGCTGAACTCATGCACCCCCATACTAGTACTCCACCTCCACCTTGTTTCACTGTTGGACGTAGATTTTTCTTTTCCAGTTCAGCATTTTTTTTTCTCCACATAAAACTTCTCCCATCAGACTGAAATATATTGAACTTACTTTCATCAGTGAAAAGCATTCTGTTCCAAAATTCTTGGGGCCGGTTAAGATTTGTTTTAGCAAAGTCTAATCTTTTATTCTTATTAACTTTGCTGATGTAATACTTCCTACGGGCGATTCTACCATGGTATTCACTGCTTCTTAGGTAATTTCGAATTGTACTGTCACATACACTTATACCGAGATCACATTGAAGCTCTGCCGCTAATTTTGGTGCACTAATATGTGGATTCTTTTTAATTTTTCGTATGATTGCTCTGCCACTGTATTCGTTTATTTTCCTCGGCCGGCCACTTCTCCTTAAATTTTCGTTCGATCTTCTTTCCCCGTAACTGTCTATGATTCCCTTGATGGTTGACTTACCTCTATTCACAATCGTTGATATTTCACTGAGTGTTTTATATTGATTATGCAGACGAATGATAGTAGCCCTTTCTTCCTTAGAAGTTTCTTTCCCTTTTCGTCCCATTTGGTGTGATAGCTGTACACAACTTGCGATTCTAGAATCGAACTGACTTGGAACATGCATCACGAGCGTTTCCTTAGTACCATGTGCCTATTGCGTTCCGCATGAGTACTTATATTCATCAACAGAGTTGAGTATGCGAATACTTTTTATGCTGTAATTTTGTTAGGCATTTAATTGATTAAGCTGTGACAGAAGCTACATGCAAAATTATGCAAATTTCTTGTATGTATTTGCTATTTGATGCTTTCTTATAATACGTGAACAGTTTATTTCATTCCAAGAGTTAATATTACTTCATTTAGGTCTTAATTTATAGTAAGAAAGTCGTCGTGCGAATACTTTTTACATTCGCTGTATATCTATGTAACGGAACTGTCCCCGAACACGAGCTTTGCTCTTTCGGGGTATTTTAATGTAATGTTTTTATGTATAGGCTATTATTAAATAAATAAATAAAATAAACCAGCCTCGTACGAATTCATACAGTGTAGTGTAGCAATAACAGGCCGTATAAAATTATTTAATTTTGATTGACACATTATATTATTATGATATAGTGTAGCACATATGATATTTCCATGCAGGAATTCTGCGTTATCCTAAGATAAAGGATGGATAGAACAGAGAAAAATTCTCTCCGGCACCGGGAATCTCTGTTCTATCCATACTTTATCATATGATAACGCAGAATTCCTGCACGGAAATATATGTACTTCGGTACATAGTGGATAAAGCATCAGCACGTAAAGATGAATACCCAGGTTCGAGTAGCGGTGCCGGAGCGAATTTTTCCCTGTTCTATCCATCCTTTATCATATGATAAATTATACTTTTTTGTAAGTATTAGTACTTTTTCTGAAGAAAGAGCTTTGTGATTTTTATTTTGCAAATCGACATACGTGAACGTATTAGGCCTTATATCGTATGTATTTCAGAAGGAAAATGACATCATGTGGTTAATGTAATTCGAGAAGAAATGTGAGAAGTGGAGTTTTACCTGCCTTGCTTATCGATTCACACCTGTGAAGGTCCCGCTTATCTGAGTGATGCGTTCGTGACGTTCGGCAGGCACGTACCAGTCAGGAGTGTATGAATCACATCATCATTACGTCAGGCACAGATTCAGTTCCTGTATTAAATAGTTATTCTAGTACTCCTGCTTTCTTCCTGCATTCCTTTTCCTTCATTTATACTTCGGCACGTCGCTTTCTCGGTCACTTCATTTTCTTCGGTTCTAACTTCTGTTTTTCTTATTTCCTTCCCTACCTTGAAATCTACTGTCTTAATTCGTTTTTTCTCTACTCTCTTTCCTCTTCTTCCGTTCTTTCTTCCTTTGTAATGATCCTTTTCCTATTTTATTCCTTTTGAAATTGCACCAGTTTCACACGCCAGATATCTAGCTTAAAATCATCCAAGTGAAATTACATTTTCATACTGCAAAAGAATCGATCTAACCAGATGATACGGAGTTGATTTGTAATTTACATCAAACTGCATGCTCTTTTTACCTGCAATATGCGAAATATTATAAGAAAAAGTATATTGTCATGCCGTAGGAAAGTTTGAGATAAGACACTTTTAACGTCCGTGATATTGTTGGTTTTTGGTAATACTGTTTTTTCATTTCATTTAGTGTTCTGCCCAGGGTAGGTCTTTCATTGCAAATCCAGCTTTCTCCAACCTTTCCTATTTTCTACCTTCCTCTTTGTTCCCTCATATGATCCATGTCGTCTATCACCTGATACCTTCTTTTACCCCGAAATCTTCTCTCGTTCATCATTCCTTCCAGTGCATCCGTCAGTAGGCAGTTTCTTCTTAGTCGGTGACCCACCCAATTCCTTTTCCGCTTCCTGATCAGTTTCAGCATCATTCTTTCTTCACCCACTCTTTCCAATACAGCTTCATTTCTTATTCTGTCTGTCCACTTCACACGTTCCATTGGTCTCCATATCCACATTTCAAATGCTTCTATTCGCTTCTCTTCGCTTCGTCGTAATTTCCATGTTTCTGCCCCATACAATGCCACACTCCATATAAAGCATTTCACTAGTCTCTTCCTTAGTTCTTTTTTCAGAGATCCGCAGATGGTGCTTATTTTTCTATTAAAAGCTTCCTTGGCCGTTGCTATGCTCCTTTTGACTTCTTGGCCGCAGCTCATGTTACTACTCAAGTACACCCCAAGTATTTGAAGCTGTCCACTTGCTCTACTGGCTCATTTGTAATTCGCAAGTTTATCTTCTTTATTTTTCTTCCTATGACCATGGTCTTCGTCTTATTTGCATTTGAAGGGTACACGGGAATAACGATCAAGGTCCATTTTAGAAAGTTTCGAGAAAAACTAATTTTAAAGTTTAATTACTTAATACTTTGTTATGTGTGTATTTAATAGAAATTGACGTAGTGGAATGTCAAGAACGATGATTTCTTATTACTAGCTAGACCACATGATAGTACTTCTTTTTCACTATAAGATAGCATTATTAACTCAATTTCGATTTTTTATGGATCTTGATCGTTTTTCCCGTGTACCCTTCATTTATCTTCATCCCATACTGCTTAAAGCTGTCATTTAGCTCCAGCAGCGATGGACTGCATTTTCCATGTGTGCTTACCCCCAATCCTTGACCATTCTTCTCAACTAAAGTCAGCTGGGACAGCTGGAATTACCAGTGTTTCTGTTCAGAGTTCAGTTCAGGGACTCGTGCGTTGTTTGTACGTTTGTGTGTGACCTTGATCCGCCAGTTCTAAATGCACTGGGTACAGTTTTCTCCCACATAGCATGCGTTATGGTCTCTACTGTTGGTGACATTCCGTTCTTGTAACACTTGTGCACTGTTCGTCGCACCAGATCACCTGTAAAATCGTCAGTTTTTTCAACAGTAGATGTTTTACACTCATGAACAATTATTCCAAGCCTTGTTGTAAAAGCCTATGCAATACCAGGTCGATTAAACTAAGTTAGATTCTTAATTAATCGACCATGACTTTCCTTTTTCCTCTTTTTTTCCTGAATGTGATACGTAGATGGATCTTCAAAATTTGATATTCTCTTTATACTGCTAAAACTAAGGCCAATCGCCTCTTCCACCAATTGATTAACATTCCTTCTTTTCAAAACTCCACCATTTTGAATTATTCTAATAAAGTTCTTAACATTTTGTATTATACATACACTTTTTTTTCGTAACTTTGCCCCCTTTCCTATTGGCGATTAATCACAATTCTTACGCTTAGTCGGCGTCCTTTTAGAAGAAGGCCGTGGCTGTGGCTGTGGAGGCTCTTCCACGACCGAAAGAAATTAAACATTGTAAATTCACTATCCTACTGCCGTAGACCACAACACGCTGTTACTAAGACACAACTGAAACTGTAATGTAGTAGCAGGAATATTCTTTCAAAAACGGGAAATTCACAACACAGCCATGGATAAATATAAAATAGGATGCGAAACTTGTTGAGTTTCCCGTAACACATACTAGAGGCGGTGTTGTAGAAATTGATCCTGCTGCCACCTGTTGGGAGGAGGAGCATTATTACATCTAGCAGCGCACCAAGTAGCGAAAAGAGTAACTAATTACTCCATGCATTTAGCAGCGCACCTGATGACGAAAATGTTAAACAGTGCAGAAAGTATTCCCTCCCATCCTCATCGATATTCAAAACTAACCCAATTTAAAATAAAACATTTACATTTTTATTCCTCACAGCATCTTCTATTGAAAATTCTTACCAGAGCCATCAGGAAGATAAAAGAGACGATCTATTTTACACTAACCAATTAAAATATAACCAGACAGAGACAAAAAAAATAAAGCAAAAGGTTAGATAATTGGGATTATATTCTTTGGGTATTTATTGTACAGAGCAATGGAAAAGTCTGCAAGAACTACTTAGATCAGGGCCGGGCATGAGAGCGGCTCAGTCTAGTCGGCCAGAGCAGCTCTCGCTCCGCAAGGCACTTCAATTCCAAGACAGAACAGAACGCTCACGCAGTGGCGGACTCGCATTACAGCTACCTTCCCTGCATTAATGTAACAAGAGCCACGGTTGTTCTAGCCATTCAGTCTGTCAGTACATAATAGTTTATAAGGATATTACATCAATCCATTGTACATTACAGAATTTATAACACTCATTAATTTAATGGAATAAGCTTCGCTCTATGCACACACACAAATCATTACGCTTATTTACATAACCCATACGCACATACTGCAATCTCCTCACCACGGTTCTACGAGACAGGCAAATGGCTTCCACTTCCCCTACTTGCTGTGGACAGAGTTCATCTGCCAATATAATTAAACATCGCTTGATGAATTCACCTTCGCTGAATGTTTTCAATTCCTTTACAATTTCGTGGCAAATTTTGTAGCTTATTCTCATGGCCGATTCACTAAGTGCATTATTGTCATCCTGCTAATATATAATATAATATAATATAATATAATATAATATAATATATGATATGATATATAACATATAATATAATATAATATAATATAATGTGATGCGATGCGATATATGATATGATATGATATGATATGATATGATATGATATGATATGATATGATATGATATGATATGATATGATATGATATGATATGATATGATATGATATGATATGATATGATATGATATGATATGATATGATATGATATGATATGATATAACCATAAATTAATACAACTTAAAGAAAATGTTTCTCAGGTACATTATATTAGAGTATCTATTCGATATTTATATTGCATTATAAGTTATTATACAGAGTGATTTATATAGAACTGACATATTTCTTTCATTAATTGTTTCAAAACGAATTGTGCTAGCGACAACTTATTATACCTAAAATGTAGAGGAATTTTGGGAGATTATTTACCTCTATAGCAAATGTTGTCCGGCATTGTCAAATCCGGAGATCTCGGTGGCCACAGGTTCCCGGAAATTATTCGGTCGTCACATAACCGGATAAATGGAACCATGCTTCATCTGTGAACCATGTGATGGACAATATGGCAGGATTTTGCACAATGAACGTCTGAAACCAACGACAATAATTCAATCTTTTATCCTTATCTGGTTCCTGTAGCTGATGAACAACCGTAACCCTATATGGCTTTAGGCTGTCTGACACATTGAGTAGGTGTACCCTGTCTCCTGCGACAAACGTCTTAATGATTTTTTGGGTGACTACTCCAGTCGTGCTCTTACGTCATCAACAATCGTGGGAAGCCTAGATGAACGATGCTTGCCCTTTTCACTCACCAGAGATCCAGTTGTTTCCAATTTGTTTACTAGTCCCAGTATTGGGAGGATTGCGAACACCAATTTCTCTCTGGTATGCCCTTTGAGTAGCTGTAATTGAATTCGTAATCCAGTATTGCTTCACAAGGAAGAGTCGTTGATTTAATGTGTACTGCATTTTCACGTTGACACAAAATGTCGAAAACAACTGCCAACAATAGGAATAAAACATAAACATCTGGGCATCTAGTGACAAGGAATCGAATCTCCAGAACATTCTTCTGTTGGTTTCAGACGTTCATTGTGCAAAATCCTGCCATATTGTCCATCACATGGTTCACAGATGAAGCATGGTTCCATTTATCCGGTTATGTGACGACCGAATAATTTCCAGGAACCTGTGGCCACCGAGATCTCCGGATTTGACAACGCCGGACAACATTTGCTATAGAGGTAAATAATCTCCCAAAATTCCTCTACATTTTAGGTATAATAAGTTGTCGCTAGCACAATTCGTTTTGAAACAATTAATGAAAGAAATGTGTCAGTTCTATATAAATGACACTGTAGTACATTTAGTAATATATAATTTTAAATTAGGGCCTATACAAATATTATGATACATCATAATATATCATAATATTTGTATAATTAAAAGTTATATATTACTAAGCGTATAATAACTTATAATGCAATGCAAATATCAAATAGGTACTCTAATATAATGTACCTGAGAATTGTAAAGAATAATGTCGTTGGATATTGAACCTCTTAATCAGTTGGAGTGTTTTATGCGAAATTAAACACTTTGCTAATCCACTGCTCTCTACCAAAAAGAACTCTCATGATACATTAAAAGCATTGGGAGTAGCGGGAAGCTTTAGTGTATGAGCGGAAGCTCCGTCTTCAAAGTTCGCCTTCATACTGCAGAGTCACCACTGCACCGACACTGAATGACATACAGTATGCATACGTCACACCGCTCGCGAGACCCGCTCTTTAAAGCACACAGCGCTCATTTCTCAGAATCACGTAATGTGCCCAGCCCTGACTTAGATAGTTCAATTTATTATATTACTAGCCTATTACTTTACAATACATTCAACAACACTATTTTTACAACGTCCATAAACATCACTATTTAACATACACTGCTTATACACACACGTAGTATCACTTTATGTTCACATATTAGCAAGTTTCTGTCTGCCATCTTGTCTCTTCGAACAATATCTCGAACGGATAAATAGAGAACTCTGGGTAATGTAACCAACACGTAGTTCTAATGTTCACCACCTACGACGTTGGGCGCTGATCATCTTATTTCAGCCCCCCGCCGCCAGATGGTGCTGACCGCAGTTTCGCATCCTATTATACAGGGTGTTTCAAAAATAGAGGGCATAATTTCAGGTATGTATTCCCCATATGTAGACAGTACGAAAAGTTCATTACAACAGGTGTCCGGAAATACTTGGTTTCCGAGTTATGTCCTTCAAAACAGTAATATTCACCGGAACGTTTTTCTTCCCGCAGGTAGTTGTCTTTACAACAGATGTTCAAAATGTCCACCTCCTGCTAAAATGTCCACCTCCTGATTGAATACAGACCTCACATCGATGTCTCATGGCCCTGTGAACACGATCCCAAATTTCAGGAGTATTGCGTATTTCCTCACAACCTGCCACAACTCGATTCCGAAGGGAGTCCATGTCGGGCACCGGAGATGAATACACCAATGATTTTAAATGGCCCCACAAGTAGAAATCGATAGGGTTGAAATCGGGTGAGCGTGGAGGCCAAGCAATTGGGCCACTTCTCGCTATCCATCGATCAGGCTACCTCTCCTGGTACAAACGACGAGCCAGTGCAGCACTGCTGTCCGCCTTACCGTACATGAAGTGCACTTCTGCTAGCTCCTGATTTGAGTACAGTGTCAAACACAACACTCAATGAACCCTTCGCCTCGGAATTAACTGTTGGAGTGTCCTCTGTTAATATCTTCTGTCATGGTACCTACCTCCGAGAAGAATATCACTGTTTTGAAGCCATAACTCGAAAACCAAGGGTTTCCGGGCACATGTTGTAATGAACTTTTTGTGTTGCCTACATATGGGGAATACATACCTGAAATTATGCCCTCTATTTTTGAAACACCCTGTATATTTATCCATGACACAGCATTCTCAGCGGATTCCTGGCTGTAGCATTGTTTACGGTTTCTAATTGGGGGAGCGTGTCAGTCAGATTTATGGCTTCCTGAACCCAACCCTGCAACGAAGGTTCTTTACTTGTGAACCCAAGAATGGAGTATGGCTTGGCGCCATCCGACTCTTACACACTTCAGGTCTGCTGTTCAGCGAACATTCCAAAACAAAACAAAGCTAGGCGCTTGGATATCAGTGCTCTAATAGAAGATGCGGTAACGAGGACTTTATTAGAATAGAAGAAACAGCATTTTATCACAGAGAAGGAGATTTTTTTTTATTTGAAACACTTAAAATGTTCATTGGAATATGTAGAGACTCGTAAAGCAACTAGTCAGTTTAAATAATTTTATTTTTATTGTGATTTATTGCATTATTTTAATTTTCGCTATATATTTGTTTACGTATGCATTTAACTTATTTATAGACATGTTCAAACATAAGCTGTGTCCAGTTATAATGTTAACATATAAAACACATACGTTATTCATAATTAATTTCTACAATCTGGCTTTAGAGACGGTAATATACTTACTTACTTATTGGCTTTTAAGGAACCCGGAGGTTCATTGCCGCCCTCAAATAAGCCCGCCATCGGTCCCTATCCTGAGCAAGATTAATCCAGTCTCTATCATCATATCCTACCTCCCTCAAATCCATTTTAATATTATCTTCCCATCTACGTCTCGGCCTCCGCAAAGGTCTTTTTCCCGCCGGCCTCCCAACTAACACTCTATGAGACGGTAATATATGGACACAAAAATCCTACAATAGTGGAAACATCAAGGCTGAAATATATTTTACATGATTCAATATTAACTCATTTTCAGTTATGAATATACAAATTTCAGTCATTTCAATAACTTGTCATATTATTTACTTCTAAACTCATTTTCACGTTGATGAAATATATCTATTTATTTTAAAAATGGAATTTGAATATTAAAAACTCTGTAAATAGGAGAAAAATTACGAGAATTGGTTTTTACTTTTTGGATAAAAAGTACATTATCTAGAAACTAGGTGCGTTTCACATATTGTGAGAATAATATTCAGTTGCCTATAATGTGGCTTTAAATAAGCATTTAATCTATTATTAAATCCACGTGACAATATATTTTGTACGCGAGTACCTACTGTTCCCACAGACACACGAATAGGCCTAAGTAGATGTAAACACACGAAACGAAGCGGGGAGAGGCCTAACTCGCAGAGCGATGCTAGTGTGATTCATGTACACCTAACTTGCACTCAAAGTAACCATACTAGGACTCTACTAATGACGTGGAATATGTTATTTACGCTGAAATTATAATTAAAGTATAAGGAATGCAATAATATAACTGGTCGGCCTGAGTGGCGTAGTCGGTAGAGTCCTGGCCTTTTGTGCCGAGGTTGCGGGTTCGATCCCGGCCCAGGTCGATGGCATTTAAATGTGCTTAAATGCGATAGGCTCATATCAGTAGATTCGTTGGCATGTAAAAAAAAACTCCTGTAGGACAAAATTCCGGCACACCGCCGACGCTGATGTAACCTCGGCAGTTGAGAGCGTCGTTAAATAAAACATAATTTACATTTAATAATACAGCCGAAAGGGGATTATTCTTCTTGTCATGGCTGTACAAGTCTCATCTTCATGCGACTCCTAAGACGCCAGCAAATCTACTTTTCATAACGCATTGTTTTCATTATCCATAATCAAAACGTAAACATTGCAGCTAAAATGAAGCCATGTTCTGGGATCAACAGCTGATAGTTCGGTGTTAAAGAGATTAAGATACTAATCTTTCTTGATTATCTAACTTCTCTCTCCCTCTTTATGTGTGTGCGTGTGAGTAGGCCTAAAAGTACTGTATTATTCGAACCAGGTATGTAGAAGTGGTTTCTTGATTCACAAACGTGAAGTGATACGTAGTCAAAGCAGAAAAGTAACATTTCTTTTTACCTCTGCAGAGTATAAAGAAGATGTAGATTTTCAAAACTCTCAATAACTGACTATTGAGGATAGTGATATAAGTTGGTGTGTAGCGAGGCTGCTTCTGCTGCTGAACAAGGGAAGGTACCGAATTTTAAGCACGAAAAATATACAAAGTTCAACATTGAATTACTGGATTGAACGATTTTAATAAACACGTTTTTCGCATAATAATTGTCAGATATTTTGTTGAAGGTCAATATTCAACAACAACAAAAAATTAACTTAGATATGAGAGAGAACATACATTTTATAAGGGCTCAGTAGGCTACGTTCTATGTTCAGTTCATCAGGCGTCTCCCTTCAGGGTTGCCTGCAGCTAAATATCTTTCTATGTTACTCTACGCCGCCAGAAGTCCTGTCTTGCCAGTCTTCATCATTTAGACCTCTGGATACAATTGCCGATCTCACTCCATCCATCCAGGTTCTGCCAGGACACCCTCGTTTTTTTCTTCACCTGCGGTTGCATTGAAGAATTTGCCGGGGCAGCCTGTGATCTTCCATTCTCTGGACGTGTCCATACCAAGTTAAACGTTTCTCTTCTATCCGATCCATGATGGTAGTATTCCTACCCAAAGCCATACGGATGTCCTCTGTTCTCACCCGATGCATAACAGTCTTTCTAACACATTTCCTCCAGAAGTTTAACTCTGCCGCCTTCATACGTCTTTCTTGCGCTTTGGTCATCTCCCACAATTCTGCACCATGCAGTGTGATGCTCTCAAATAAAGAGTGATACAGAAGTTTCTTTATATCAAGATGTATGCTTGGACTCCACAAAACCCGTGTACAAACTCTTCCTTGTTATATTCTCCGTTGTACATCTACATGACTCCTACCGCTTGAGTCTATTCATGAACCAAGGTATTTGAAATTTGAATTCCATGTAATCATTCCAATTCCAACGTCCAAATCTTTTCCATCCTGCATCTCACCCACGACCAGGTATTCATATTTATTAAGATTGGGTGTTAATCTATGAATAACATAATTAAGAACATTGCTTTCAATTAGCTCTAAAGGAAAGTAAATGATAGTAGAAAACTCATAACGGAAAGGGGAAATATTGTTTCTCAGGATATTACATTATTTCAAAGCTTCAGTAGATAGTCATCCTCGAGTATAAATAGATGAAACATGAGTTAACTAAAATCATTCTGAAAAATATATTTAGCAAGACTCTAAAGGCAATCATGATATGGAAGTCCCACAAGGAAAGTAATGTCTTGTAGTCAGTAATAGTATATTGTAACACAAGTACGGAAAGAACACTGTTGCAAAATGAGTAGGTATGAAAGTTGAAATACGAGTGAACAGATTAGGGAAAATTTATACATGTTAAAATGACAGCCATCATATTTTATTTCGAAACGCGTATTTTATTTGGAAGCGTGCGGACAGTGTGCACGAAACCTGACTGTCACCGAACGAGTTGGCTCGTGCTTTCCGTATGAGACTCGCATTGGGGAGGTCCGTGGTTTGATTCCCGGATAGACCAACATGACTTTGGTTTTTTCGTGGTTTTTCACAGTTACTTAAACAAATGCCGTGTTGGAATTTTCATTGCCACGGTCCATTTCCCTTCTCCTCCCGAGTAGAAAAAGAATTCAGATTTCATATGAGGGGATCAGAAGCAAAGGGGTATAAGTTATTTGTGAAAAAATGTGGTTAAAAGTACGTAAGATTTCGTAAATTTTGTGAATTTTTTTATTTCTATTTTAGTGTGTGATGTGGTTAAAATTTTAAATGTTTTAGCTTGCCCTGAATGCACTTAACTCATGTTTCTAGAAATATTACTTGTACCCCTTTGCTTCTGACCCCCTCATTTCATATCATTCATCTTCCTCATCTCATTCAATAGCCATATTAAGATCAAGACGCATGTCTTCATCCGCTTACGGAAGGGGGCGTCCTCTCCGCAACCGTTCCTGGGTTCCAAGCCTTCCGCAATATCTCTGCCAGGATTCATTCCTTAAGAGCACTTCCAAGAGCGCTTTGACATCTTGGAAGGGCCGTTGGAATGGATCCTGTGCTGCTTGGTCACCTTAACGGTATGAACTTAGAGCGGGAGGGGGGTAGGAGGCCCCAATTGGGTGAGCGGGTGAGGGGTCACATGCGGTTGGTGGGCTAGTATACACTCATTCCATTCATCCCATAAATTCGGGGTGCACAATAGGCCTCAGTATGGCCGACGTGCAAAGGGTCGTCCTAATCCGCTCGTAGCCACCGTGACCTAACCTAACCTAACCTTACTTTCAGTGCCACTTTTATTTTTCGTACTCATCGTCATAATTCCAATACAGATTACAGTGTCCTTTAGAAGAGGGTTCCGTAATAATTATTATGAATAATGCCAGTTTTCATTCCATCTTTGTAATTAAAACTCAAAATACAAACACTAGGCAGCAGGAAATAATAGACTGATTATTATTAGGAAAAACAATATTCATTAATCATTACAATCCACCTGCCACCATTCCTGAGTTAATTGAACTCGTTACAAAACAGTAACAATACGAATTAGACAGGGTAGCTAATGAAATGGGCCATAAAGTTATTACAAAGTTAAGGAGAAATCGCCGATCGAAAATATTAACGGATGAAAATGATAAAGATACCTCTGAACTGCTTGCCGATACATTGCTTTATAGTACATCAGTAATCAACACCAAGAAAGTAGGATTTTCGTTTGTGCATAATTTGCAGTGTGTTCTGACATACAGAGTTCCTACCAATACACACCTACTAGGTTTGGCAACACCGCTCCGCTGCATTGGCTGTCCTTCATATACCATTAAGTTTTGCACTCAGTAAAGTCCATAATGGGTATGAAGCTTGCAATATTTTTCCAGTAACTCTTATTTATACTATTTTCCATAAGTACAAACTTTTGATTTCTCTTCAAGCGGACGAAATTGGTAAAATCTTTCATTGGCCACTTTTCCACACCGTTGTTATCTACGACGCGGTATTTGCTGGAATCATTAAAAGTTATCAGTAGGGCCCGGATTCTTATGTAATTACATATTGCATTCCTTTACTTGTAGACTACTGAAAATGACAAATGTCGGCGATTTGTGGTTCTGATAAGGTTATAGTACATATTTTACAAAGAATGCAATATTTTTGTACATAGCTAGGTAATTATTGAGTTTTTAATTTTTTTTATTAAATTCGTTTTATTTTTCATAGTAAGGTATTGAATTTTCTTTTATATGGACAGTAGAACCTCGTTTGTCCGAAATAAAGGGGGCGGAGCCATTTCCGATAACGTGATTTTTCAATATTTTGCAGAAAAGTTCCAAAAGTTTGGATTTACATTTAACCCAATCAGAGGCGGTTTATACTCCTACTCCATAACCGGAAGCAACATTTCGCAAGATTGCGCCACTTTCAACACGTCTCACGGCTCCTAATTGAAGAGTTCAGAACCATAATGGCCCAAGCGCAATTTACTAAAAACGTAGAAAACAAGGGTTAAAATGAAGTTATCACAATAATTCAATGGGAACATATAGCAAGTAATATAAAGTATACATGTTCAAACTAAATGATATGTCAATCTTCATTAAACGATGGTATTCACTTAACTTTAACCTTTGCTTTCTCCGTTTTTAATAAATGGCGCTTGGCCCACTATGGCTCTGAACCCTTCAATTTATCCTTTGTGGATACAACAACACGTTTCTTTTTACTGGACATCGCACTCGCGTAACTAAAAAATAAGACGTACTGATAACGTAAATAACTGCAACAGAACTAAACTGAATGAGAAATTGAAGACTTACCTCGGATACACATCATAATCCTGTAATTCCCGGGTAGGTGGGAGGAGGGGAGCGAAAAGCACGTCTCGCTTACTGGACTGGCAGCACCCGATTACTATACAAAACAAGTGTTTGGGGGATGGAGGTGGAAAACAGATGTAGCATTGCTGTGAGGATATTTACACTTAAATTTGTAGCCATGATACAGGGGATGAATAAAATATTGCAGGGATAAACAAAACATTGGCTGATTTTTTTGCGATGTTGTTTCGGATAAGCCGAATTTCGGTTAACCGAAGTTCGGTTAAGAGGGGTTTTACTGTACTTGGAGATAAATCTTAACGTCCCATTCCCATAACACAGCCTTTTGTTCTCACTATAGTATCCGATGCTTGTAAAGAGAGAGGGCCTGGAACTGACGTCGTTATGTTCTGTTCATAACTATAGAAAATACTTCTATTTCTAAAGCTGGCTTAGGAGAATAGTTCCTTTAAAAATAAGAATATACATACATAAAACTGGGGATTCCTACTCTTTGTCTGTAAAACACAATAGTTCAGAGTGTCTCAACTCTATATATTTGCACGAATGCTTTCTCAGAATCTGGGATGGTCAGTTGTGCCGATCATTCAACTTTGTTACAAATTGAAAGTAGGCTGTTAGGGCTGGGTTTGGGTCGGGTGTCAGATAAGTCAAAATATCATTTTGTGTGCGACACAAAATATTTTTCTAGGACATTTTAAGGCACAACATGAGCTGCAGCCAGGAAGCAAAAAGGAGCATATCACTGGCAAAGGAAGATTTTAATAGAAAAAGGAGCATCTTCTGCAGATTTCTGGAGAAAGAACTAAGGAAGAGACTAGTGAAGTGCTTTGTGTCGAGTGTGGCATTGTATGGGGCAGAAACATGGACATTACGACGAAGTGAAGAGAAACGAATAGAAGCATTTGAAATGTGGATATGGAAGAGAATGGAGCGTATAAAGTGGACAACAGAATAAGAAATGAAGTTGTATTGGAAAGAGTGGGTGAAGAAAGAATGATACTGAAACTGATCAGAAAGAGAAAAAGGAATTGGTTGGGTCACTGACTGAGAAGTAACTGCCTACTGAAAGATGCACTGGAATGAATAGTGAATGGGGGAAGTGTTCGGGGCAGAAGAAGAAGATGATAGAGGACATTGAAATATGTGAATCATATGTGGAGACTAAGAGGAATGCAGAAAATAGGAAAGATTGGAGAAAGCTGGGTTTGCAGTGAAAGACCTGCGCATGAGCAGAAAACTTATGTATATATGTATACACGTATGTATGTATGTATGTATGTATGTATGTATGTATGTATGTATGTATGTATGTATGTAGCTCTACACATTTTTACTATATCCAGTAATTTCATCACTATAGAATTTTGTTATTGTAGGTTTAATTTGTAATTCAGTAAATAAAAAAATATTCTTTGTTCTTAACTTCTATGATAAAATGTCTAGCTTTCATTAATCAGGTAATCTTGTCGTACTTTAATTTTTATTGTAATTGTAATTTTAAATTTAATATTAATTGTAATTTTATTGTTCATATTATAGTTGTAATCCCCTGGTAGAGGGGCAGAGAAGGCCTGACGGCCTTATCTCTACCAGGTTAAATAAATAAATACTACTACTACTACTATGTATTTTTTTTATTTTTATTGAACAACATGCTCCATTACAGAGTAATACTGCATGTTTTTTGTATGTATGTATGTATGTATGTATGTATGTATGTATGTATGTATGTATGTATGTATGTATGTATGTATGTATGTATGTATGTATGTATGTATTTTAAGGCACAAGAAAAGTATAGGTTGTAGCAGAGACAAGTTTAATCGCCCCATGCAGAAAGGGCTTTAGTCACAAATTTTGAAAAAAAACGAGATATCGATGGAAATCATATCTTATGGGTGGCTCCATCGGCCTGTGCAGAAAGGTATTCAGTCCAATGCTTGGAAAGATACAAACTGAAGCGTCAGTCTCAGAGTTCTATATGTAGAAAGGAGTACAGTGTAAAGATTGTTTTCTTTAGTTTTCTCAAAACTAGGTCTAATGAACTGAAGCCCCTTCTACATGGAGTGATTCAGTTGTATTTGCAAGCTATACAATGGGGTGGAAATGGCATATCGACTTTCCAGGCTGCATCCTTCCACTTCAAGTGACTGCAGTTAAATTGTGAAGGCTTTTTGTGAATTTAATGCATTAATAAATAGTGATTTTAAGTTACATATTTTATTAATATTACATATTTAATTACTCTTACATTTTTATGTACATATTTCGCACTTTCATATGACACAAAAATCCGAGGCCTAGTTATCACTTCCAATTGCATTGTGTCAAATGAGCAAAAGTCTACAAGTTATCTTGAAATGTTCAAAGGTTCTGTTGCGCGCATGCAGTCATGTAATCTGATGAGTCGAAAGTTTCCAGTCAAAAGCGCTGATGTGCAACTAGTGGTAAATCATATGACTTATAAGAACACGAGCTTTATATAGCGGGAAGAACAATTCAAATTTCAAATCATTGCCTTCTCACCAATAGGTATCAATTAATCTTCCTTTTTTTTAATTATAGTAACCCATTTCTAACTTAATCTTACTAACGGCTGATCAGTGTTTGCTTTAATGTAGAAAAAAATCAACTTTATTCACGTAATATGTTTAAAATAAATCAATACATTATTAAAGAATCTGTAGAACTATTTCTATTACACTTATTTTGATAAATAAAATAATATGAAAGTTTAGAATGTAGTAACTGTCTTTAATTTGTGTTGTTCTTCTACATTCATAGTATAATTCCAAAATAAACATAAAATGTTGAATAAAAGTGAATATCCGTTTCTTTATGATTAATTTTAATAACAAATAATAATAATAATAATAATAATAATAATAATGATGATTTATTTAACCTATCATAGTTAAGGCCATACGGCCTTCTCTAACACTCAACCAGGAGTAAAACTGCGTTACAAAAAACACTACAAATTTACAAAGTACACTACAATTTTACACACAAAACTGAATAACATAATAATAATAAAATGTAAACAACGAGTAAGTAGAAATCAGACATAATATATAGCCTAACATACAGAAAGAAAGAAAAAAACATAATAAAATGTGAACAGCAGGTCAAAATAAGTTAAACATACAAAGTATAAAATATAAGACAATTATTGCTAATAATAACAATAATAATAATAATAGTAATAATAATAATAATAATAATGAAATAGTGCAGTACAAAGCATACAATGAATACAATATTTTTATGTACACACAGTAAGGAAAATTATGATTATATATAGCTCAACTTTTCACATTATAGATATGCCATTATAGGGAAATATGAAAACAAAAATATAAAATAAGTTAAATATCACTAGAACATAAAAAAATGTGAATACGTGGAAACATGCAATACAACACTTGTCATAATAGTAAGTTAGTTTGGCAACTCGTCATAAGATAATTTTCTAACTTGGATTTGAAAGATTTCAATGTTCGGCAGCCCTTGCCTCAGGCGGCAGAGAGTTCCAGTGACGAGAGGTGGCAACAGTGAAAGATGAGGAATACAGAGATGATGTGTGAAGAGGAATTTCTAGCGTGTTATCGCGTTGTGATCGAGTATTAATATTATGATAGCGAGAGAGATTATGAAAACGAACGAATAAATAAGAGACGGATGAAGTATGCATAATTCGATATAAGAGAGAAAGCGAGTGCAAGATTTCTCCTCTCATGTAACCTAAGCCATGATAACTTCTCGAAAGAAGGTGAGATATGATCATAGTATGGAACATTACAAATGAAGCGGACGCACGCGTTATGAACACGCTGTAGTTTCTGAGCGGAATCAATCCTGAGTTCACTGAACAAAACGTCGCAATAATCGAAGTGAGGTAATGTGTTAGGTTAGGTTGCACTTATTAGTCACAGTCTGAAGCGTAAATTAAGTATATTATAAAACAATATTGCGGTAATGTGGAAGTTTTACAAGTATTGAAAAAAAAACAGCAATTTTACGTTTTGTCAATTCACATTTTCTTTTCCATTACCCGAAATTTCCTGCACCAATCTAAATTCCAGGGACATGTTCAGGAAATTTGATAAAATTTTGACTGTTTGGTTGAAGAAATTTTCGAGTTTGAGCTGGCAACATTGTTTCAGTGTTTGTGAACAAGGCTTCAAAACAGCTAAGTTCTAACCGACATGATATTCACTCAACTATACTCGGTGTCATTTTTTACTTTTAGTATCTAAGACTCTGTTCCCTGGACATCAGTATAAATAAAATGAATGTGTCCATGCACGCATTATGCTAAGACATGTCCTTATTATACATCATTTCTACAAATAGCAGTTTTCTGGTTACATCGCAAGATACAGGGTGGAACTGAAATAGCCTTGCAGATTTTCAGAGTGAATAGCTCATGTTGTATGTAACAAAAAACAATAATATCACATTGCTAGAAAGTTCATAGTTTTTTTTTTTCAGAAAAAAGTTTTTTCTCAAATGTTTAACAATCTCTTATTCGGCAATTATTGCAAGTAGGATCTTGATTTTTGTCCATATCGATAGGAAATCTAATTAAAAAAATGCATTCCTCTGGCGTATTTCAATAGCGTGATGGTGTTTTCGTGTAAATGTAATTTTAAAAACCTTTTATTTCAAGCAATTGCACGATGCTAGCAAGTGGCAACGTCGTGTCAGAGTGCAGCTCACCTACCGAGACACACCGAGTTCGTTGATCTCTTACATCTGTATCACAAGTAGAGTGTATTAGCGGCGATGTTGCCAGACTGCTGAAACATCAAACTTAATATTCTAATTAACCGTGTATTTAATTAGAAAACATAATATAGGTTTTCTGTTAATTTAAGTGTACCCTATCGTCCCTTTCAATCTGCAAGGTTATTTCACTTCCACTCTGTATGTGTGTTATTTCACATGACAGTGCTTTGTAGGCCTATATCATACTTCAGTGGTATTGAATCTTTTTTGCTACCTTACCTTCAAAATACTTTTTTTTACCGTCGTAACCCCAAAGTGCATTACAATAAAATTATAGGAGAAATAACAAAAAAATGTGTTATTATTATTATTATTATTATTATTATTATTATTATTATTATTATTATTATTCATACAGTAGTTATTGATGCAATAATGATAGTAATGAATGATGTAAAATGTTACTGAAGCAAGCAAAACAAGAGGTGATATTTTAAATGAAAATATGTAAATTGCAATAATTATCAGCAAGTATAAGAAAATAAATGTCAACATTTTTACGTAACTAATCAGTGAGATGCGTACTCCTTGAGACAACCCCGCGTACTCCTTGGGGTACGTGTGCCATAGATTGAATACCACTATCATACGTTATACTGTGAATTATCGTCTGCTTACAAGATTATTTTTAAAAGAAAAAAAAACTGTTCCAAAAGCCCAATCAATCAACTTTATAAGCGTTCTTCGTTGTTATAAGATTAAAATCATTTAATTCTATATTCACCGTAACAGATTATTGACAAGTGTTATACTTAAGTCATATGATTTACCACTAGTTGCACACCTGCGATTAGAAACTTCCGACTTATCGGATCTCGTGACTGCATGTGCGCAACGGAATTTTTTAACATTTCAAGAAAACTTGTAAGCTTTTACTCACATGACACAATATAATCGGAACTGATAATTTTAACGATCCCAGCAAATACCACGTCACAGATAACAACAGTATGGAAAAGTGTCCAATGAAAGATTTTACCAACTTTGTCCGCTTGAAGGAAAATAAAAAGTTTGTACATGTGGAATTAAGTGATATGAAAACTAAACTTTTCTTCAGAAATTGATTATTATTATTATTATTATTATTATTATTATTATTATTATTATTATACTCAATTATTAGTTTACTATTTCCATATTATTATTATTATTATTATTATTATTATTATTATTATTATTATTATTATTATTATTACATTCAGAGTTATATTGGCGAAAAAAGATCTTCAGAAGCTTGGGAAGTGTTTAAAAATCTGAGAAGTAAATGAAGTAACAAAATAAATATTCAGGAAATTTCTTTAAATATATGGAACATATACTTGGCCTTCGTCAAGGGTGTAGCATGTCACCTACATGTTTAAAGATATTTCTACAGAGACCATTATCAAACTGGACCAGGAAATATTCAGGAATGGAAATACCTGTTGGAGATGAATCAATAAAGATGTTGTATACTTTATTGTTTGCAGACGATCAGATGGTAATTGCACAAGAATATGAAGACATGGCAATTATGTTTCGAAAATTGTTAGAAGAATACGATAATTGAGGTTTGAAAGTAAATCTAGAAAAAAACATAGTATATGGAATGTGGAATAAAAACTGAGGGTTTAATATTGGAAGATCAGAAATATTGTATTAAAAGCTATGAAAAATTTAAGTACTGTACTTGGGGATATTAGGAACAGAATTACTAAAGGTAGAACAGTAGTAACTATGTTGAATGGTATTCTATGGGACAGACATATAATAAGGGAAAATAAATTGCAAATATGTAAGTCACTAATCAAAAGTACTGTTACATATGGTGCTGAAACATGGAAATTTAATAAAAAGTTAGCATAAAAATCATGACAATGGAAATGGATTTTTTAAGATCAGCGAGTCACTCGAAATTAGAAAAAATTAGAAATACATTTAACTTATAAGAGATGTAATGAACATTTAACGTTCTGTTTTGGATTATGTGAGATATAATCAGTTGATCTGTTATGGGCATGTGAGAAGAATGCCAGAAGAAAGGTTACCTGAACTGCTGCAATGGTGTCCGCCTCGGAGAAGAAGGAAAGGGAGACCTCGAAATTCATGGTTACAAGAGATCAGAACAGGGAGAGTGCAGACTGAACGACATGGAGTGGATGGACAGAGAAGAGTGGAGAACAAGAATAAGACTTCAAGACTTTAGGCACAGAAAGATGTGTAAACATTTGAAATCTGTATATAAATAAATAAAATTTACATAATTACTGAAAATTTTATTTTTGGCGTATGTTCCAAGAGGGTCTTTAAGAGATGTACCATACTAGGAACATCATGATAACGCATACAAATCGACTGCTGCATATTTTTACGTCGATCTACATGTAGGTGTGATCTCCTGTCGACAGGTGCATAGCTTTACTATGCTACATAGCTTTACGTGGAACTACGTGTCGATGGTTCGAGAAAAGAAACAAGAAGAATACAAGGATAACGGGAAGACAAGGAAAAGAAGGGGAATATAAGAAGAAGAGCATAGCGAAGATAAGAAGAACAATGGGAACAGAAGGAAACACAGGGAGGACAATGGGAACACACGGATAACAAGGAACATAATGAGAACAAGGAGAACTAGGGGAAGATAAGGAGAACAAGGGGAAGACAAGAAAAACAAGGGGAAGACAAGGAGAACAAGGGGAACACAAAATTGGGGAGGGGGTTACATTTTTATGTGAGGGTTAATTCGCAAGTTACCTCCCCCAATCCATACTTAGTGAGGAGACAGACGTAGTTCTATGTGGAGAGTAGCGTTCAAATTATATTGCGGATTTTATAACATACAAAATACAATATTAATTACAAAAGTTAAAGTCGAAATTATTTGTATAAAATTTGCATAATGGAGTTACACAAAATAACAAAATCATAAGCGTAATGCATGCTGTCATCATCATCATTGCAAAATGCCGCGTGGATTGGCCCTTCATGGTTTGTTCCTTCCCCATCATTTCTCTAGTTTCTAGGTCTTCATTTTATTTCAGTTTCTCATTGGAGAAAATAGTATTATGCTGTAAAAATCATTTTCAAGATTTTCGTGGAAATACACACTTTCAGCATCCCTAACACTGAAAAGTAGTTCTGGATGTGCTGTTTTCCATCTGCTTGTCAGTCTGTCTGTGTAATAGCCATTTATCCTTATCTATTAGACGAATTTTGTTCATATTCAGTTTGTACACGAGTCAATTTAACCGTGAACCATGTACAGTAGTGGCAAAAAAAACCGGACTGATGGAATAATCAAAGTCCCCGAAATGAGCCACTGCGCATGCCACGCCCACATTCACAAGATAGCGAGTAATCTATTGAAATTGTTGTAGTTTCGACTGCTGACAGCCCATTTCGAAAGACATTAGAAAATAAGCTGATAAAATTCATGTTCTGGGAATAATAAGTTAATTAAGTAGTAAAATATCGCTGCAATCGAAAAGTATTGGGAATAAATTTGAATAAGGAACAAAAAAAGGTTTCCTTCCCAGGCAGGATTCGAACCACGAAAGTCTTAGTTACCAGTCTATAGTGCTGTCACTGTGAACAAGGCTCTGAAATTAGCTACAAGGGTCGGTCCAGTTTTTTTTTTTTTTGCCACTACTGTACATTAAATGTGATGGAATGAAATGGAATTTACGGGAGGGGGGCACCATGGCCAAGCACTGCGACATGTTGCGATCTATTGTGCTAACCCTCAAGATAGACGCATTCCCGAACCCACATCGGCTGACTACACTAAAGTTCGCTGCGTACTCAATTTCAAGCAGGAATTCCCTCATACCTAGACCAGCCCCCTCTGTGCGTCGCCAGCCGGCGATCGGGGAATGCTATGAATGATGACGAAATAGAGAAATTGTGACGGAATGATGTAGATGACTAATATGGGGAAAACGGAAAAAAAAACCCGAGAAAAACCCCAACTGCGATCTTGTTCGCCATACGTATCTATGGATTTTTCAATGAAAACTGACTGGACTCGAATCCGGGCCGCCTGCGTGACAGGTCGGAGGTCTGACCACTCAGCCACCACAGGGATAACATTCAGTATGATCATTTTGAGTAAAAGATTATTGAATATTTATTTAAATAAAAACAATCAATGGCGATCCAGTTTAAAACAAAACCAGTGATTTTCTTCGTGATTTTATTACGTGGAATAAACTAAGAAATGGAAAGGATCACTTTCTCTCCCTAAGTATGGGGATTAGTATCCTGCACGGATGTCTGCTTCCCTCGGCCTATTACGTTTAAAACCCAAGTTACGCGCATTATCATTCACACAGATCGACTGAGATGAGGCACGCTGTGTATCCAGGATCCCATGCAAACAACTCCTGCACAAACCTCTTCCCCATGACGCCAAACAGTCATCGGTAAAATGCTGATGAAACGAGTATGAAATAGAGAAAATTTGATGGGTTATTGTTGATGACTAGAGGTGAGATTTTTATGCGCAAAAGGCAAGCAAATTATGCATCAAAATATTCCCTAAAAAGTGTATAATATACACTAAGTATTCACTCACAGAAATCATAGCATTCCATTAAATGTTCAAAATATTTCCTTAAAAGTGTGGAAATATGCACTAAATATTCCTTCACAGAAATCATAATATTCCATTAAATTTTCAAAATATTCCCTGAAAAGTGTAGAAATGTACACTAAATGTTCCCTCACAGAAATCATAATATTCCATTAAATGTTCAAAATATTCCCTTAAAAGTGTAGAAATTTGCACTCAGTACCCCCTCACAGAAATCACAATAGTCTATTAAATGTGGAAAATATTCACTGAAAAGTGTAGAAATATGCAGTAAATATTCCCTCACAGAAATCATAATATTCCATTAAATGTTCAAAATATTCTCTAAAAAGTGTAGAAATATGCGCTAAATATTCCTTCATAGAAATCATAATATTGCATTAAATATTCAAAATATTCCCTGAAAAGTATAGGAATATGCACTCAGTATCCCCTCACAGAAATAATAATAATAATAATAATAATAATAATAATAATAATAATAATAATAATAATAATAATAATAATAATCCGTGGCGCTACAGCCCGTGAAGGGCCTAGACCGACCAGCCGGCTGTTGGCTTCACGCCCACATGCCGAAGCAGAGGTGGACGATCATCCAACAAGAATGGAGGTATCGTGTGGTTAGCACGATGATCCCCCCCCCCCCAGCCGTTATAGCTGGTATTCGCAACCGGATTTCGCTACCTATCGTAGCTCCCCAAGTGCATCACGATGCTGGGTGGGCACCGGTCCCTTACACTGGCCGAAATTTCATGAGAAAATTTCTTCCCTCATGAGGACTCGAACCAGCGCGCATTCCGTAACGCGAGTCTTAGGCGGGGTGCCTTAGACCGCGACGCCACGGCGCGGGACACAGAAATCATAATAGTCTATTAAATGTGGAAAATATTCACTGAAAAGTGTAGAAATATGCAGTAAGTATTCCCTCACAGAAATCATAATATTCCATTAAATGTTCAAAATATTCCCTAAAAAGTGTAGAAATATGCATTAAGCATTTCCTCACAGAAATCATAATATTCCATTAAATGTTTAAAATATTCCCTAAAAAGTATAGAAATATGCACTATGTATTCCCTCACATAAATCATAATATTTCATTAAATGTTGAAAATATTCTCTAAAAGTGCAGAAATATGCACTAAATATTCCCTCACAGAAATCATAATATTCCATTAAATGTTCATATTAATGTATTGTTTGCTTTTTGTAATCTTTTATGTTAAAACAACACAATTGCAGCAATCACAACCCTATGAGTTACTTTTGTAAAGGCACTGGCTCACAATGACTTTTTCCAAATTACTTGCTAAGAGTTTATATTGTCTGTCTGTGGCAATAGTTGTAAGTGTTGAAAAACTGCGTTCCACGTCACAAGATGTTACTGGACAGAATTTCAAAAAGGGAACAATCTTACTGAAACTATAGTTTCTACATGCTTCCCGTCCAACATTGCAGAAACATTTTCCAGTTCAGCCAGGCCAATATTATTCAGAAAAACATTTTTAAATACATTTCTGATTTGTTGTCCCATCTACACGAAAGCAACGATACGGAAACTTCACTTGAAGTGTGTTGGGCGGTTGTCATGAGCGCCATGGAGGAAAAGTACAAAATATGCAAATATATGTTTTTACATCTAAAATATGCAGAAAACCCCAAAATATACTTTTTATGCGCTACCAAATTCTGCCATATCACTGTTTCGCATATGAAACTTACAAATACTAAATCTTACAGTTCTAAGTAAAGTCAAACAAAATATGTTTTTATGCAAAAAAAAAAAATCTCATCTTTATTGAGCACACTTGTTTCTTACACATATTAATGAAACCTAACAGTTTATCTGGAGACACTTTGTGAATGCCCTATGCTCCTCATGAGGAGATACAGGAGTTTGATTGATTTGATTGAACAGTTTATCTAACATATTCAAAGTAAAAGCATATAAATAGATAGGCCTACTTACTTATTAAACTGAAACACGTGTCCATATCATAGGAAGAGCTGCAACTAGTTTAAAATCAACATAAATTATAAGTCACTGGATGTAATCTTCAAGTAGGGTAAGTCAATTACATAGTTACATATGACTTTTAAAGAACCCGGAAGTTCATTGCCGCCCTCACATAAGCCCGCCGTCCGTCCCTATCCTAAGCAAGATTAATCCAGTCTCTACCATCATATTCCACCTCCTCCAAATCCATTTCAATATTATCCTTCCATCTACGTCTCGGCTTCTCCAAAGGTCTTATTCCCTCCGGCCTCTCAACTAACACTCTATATGCATTTCTGGATTCGCCCATACGTGCTACATGCCCCGCTCATCTCAAATGTCTGGATTTAATGTTCCTAATTACGTCAGGTGAAGAATAAAATGCATGTAGTTCTGCGTTTCTGCTTTAAGTAACTTTCTCCATTCTCCTGCAACTTCATCCCTGTTAGACCCAAATATTTTCCTAAGCACCTTATTTTCAAACACCCTTAACCTCTTTCCTCTCTCAAAGTGAGAGTTCAAGTTTCACTGCCATACAGAAGAACCTGTATATATAAATTGTATTATAAATTCTAACTTTCAGCTTTTTTGAGAGCAGATTGGATGATAAAAGCTTCTCAACCGAATAATAAGATGCATTTCCCATGTTTATTCTGCGTTTAATTTCCTCCCGAGTATTATTTATGTTTGTTATTGTTGTTCCAAGATATTTGAATTTGTCCACCTCTTCAAAGAATAAATTTTCATATTTTATATTTACATTTCATACAATATTCTGATCACGAGACATAATTATATATTTTGTCTTTTCGGGATTAACTTCCAAACCTATCTCTTTACTTGCTTAAAGTAAAATTCCCTGTTTTCCCTAATAGTTGTAGTTTTTCTCCTAACATAGTCACGTCATCCGCATAAGCAAGGAGCGGATGTAGCCTAACCCGTTCAATTCCAAACCCGCTCTGTTATCCTGGACTTTCCTAATGGCATATTCTATAGACAAGTTAAAAAGTAAAGGTGATAGTGCATCTCCTTGCTTTAGCCCGCAGTGAACTGGAAAAATATCTGACAGAAACTAGCCTATACGGACTCTGGTGTACGTTTCACTGAGACACATTTTAATTAATCGAACTAGTTTCTTGGGAATACCAAATTCAATAAGAATATTATGTAAAACTTCTCTCTTAACCTTGTCATATGCCTTTTTGAAATATATTAATTACTGATATACTGCACCCTTATACTCCCATTTTTTCTTCAATTTCTGTCGAATACAAAAAATCTGATCAGTAGTCGATCTATTATGCCTAAAACCACACTCATGATTCCCAATAATTTCATTTACGTATGGAGTTAAGCTTCTCAAAAGAATATTGGACAAAATTTTGTTCCCCTTCTTAAAGGTAAGTACAATTATGGACTCTTTCCATTGTTATGGTACAATTTCGTTTTCCCAAGTAGTAACTAAGTACAAGCTTATAAATTTCGCTTCATAATGTACTTCCACCCTCTTGTATTAATTCTGCTGGAATTTGATCGATACCTGGAGACTTGTAATTTTTCAGCTTTTGCATCGCAATTTCGACTTCAGAAAGTATGGGTTTGGGTATAAATAGCTCAGCAGTCTGTATTTGAATTTCGCCCCGTTCACTTATATTTTGCCTATGTACATTTAGTAGTGGCGGCCGGGTAGCTCAATTGGTAGAGCAGCTAGTTACGGACTGGATGGTCCGGGGTTCGATCACGGATGGTGACTGAATTTTCTCGTTGCCAAACTTCCAGAACGGCCTCGAGGTTCACTCAGTCTCCTATAAAATTAAGTACTGGGTCTTTCCCGAGGATAAAAGGCGGTCAGATTGTGGTGCCGACCACACCACCTCATTCTTGTTCCGAGGCCCCCCACGTGCCTTCATGGCATGTAAAGAGGATACCTTTACCTTTTTTTTTTACATTTAGTAGTTGCCCAAAATAGTTTTTCCATCTATTCAGGATTGAATGAGAATCTGCAAGCAAGTCACCATTCTCATCCTTGACCACATTTACCCTTGCCCGATATCCATTCTTACATTCCTTTATGCCCTTATATAAATCCCTAATGTTTTTATTCGTACTATTTTTTTCTACCTCATTCAGTTTTTCCTTCAAGTAATCTCTCTTTTTATTCTTAAGTGTACGTATTGCTTCCCGTCTTTCACTGAAAAAAATAATCTTTATTCGTCTCAACTGGATCGTGTAAGAGTTTCAGTTTTGCCTGTTTCCTTCTTTCTACTACCGTGCAACAATTTTCATCAAACCACGATTTATTTTTCTTAGTATCATAATAACCTATGCTCTGTTCAGCTGCAATTTTAATATTATCTCTGATATTTTCCCACATCTACTTCTTCCTCAACTTCGTCGGAACTTCCTAAAGCGGCAAACCTATTTGGAATTTCGACCTGATAATGTTGCTTAGTTTCCCCGTTCTTTAATTTCGGAATATTGAATCTCCTAATATTAACTTGTTGCTCTACTCGCTTGGCTACTGATATTATTTCTTTTAATTCTCCAATTACGAAATAATGGTCAGAATTACAGTCTGCCCACCTGAAAGTTCGAATGTCTATTATACTAATATGTCTTCGTATATCTATGAAGATGTGATCTATTTGGTTGGTGTCAATTCATCTGGAGAAGTCCAAGTATACTTATGTATATCCTTAGGGGGAAATGTTGTACTTTTGACAATTTAAATTTTTTAATATGACAAAGGTGACTAACCTAACGCGATTATAATTACCAGTCACGTGTAAGCTCTCTTTTCCAATAATCGGTTTAAAAATATCCTCTCGTCCTACTTTAGCATTGAAATCACCCAATTAAATTTTCACGTGATATCTAGATAACTGATCAAAAGTGAGTTCCAATTACTCATAGTAGTTATCGTTTTTATGGTCGTCTTTGTCTTCTGTAGGGGCGTGAGCATTTATAACTACGATATCGCACCATCTACCCTTAAGTACTAAATACATTAACTTGTCACCTCATAAATTCGACCTTTTTTACTGCTGATTTTATTCGTTTATGAACAAAGAATCCTGTTCATAATTGGTGATTATTGTTTCCTTTCCCATAATACAAGTACTCTATTTGTGATATGCCATTTCCATCTAACCTAACCTCCAGTACTCCCACAAAATCTATTCTATATCTAGCTAGTTCTTTTGCTACTAATGTTACCCTTCTATTCTATATAGACTTGTAACATTTCAAGTACCAAATTTCATAACCTTATTTCTTTGCTGTGGTCGTGCCAGAGAATGAGTCCCATTCCGAGGCTTATTTTCAGCTTTCATAACAAGTTGTTTTTTACGGTGATGGGTTGTTAGCCCTTCGCCCACCCCCAAGCTAGAGGACCACCTCTTATCAGGTGTCCGCTACTGCTTATTCAAAATATTCGCAGCTACCCTCCATATCTGGAGGCCGTCTCCTCCATCCGCAACTTGAGGCGCGCCATGTCGTGGTGATAGGGACCCACAATATATGGAGAAAAGTCAATTAACTAATTAAAATAAATTATTAAGTTACAGGCTTTATGAGGCTTTGAAAAATGGAGGGAGCGCCAATATCGCAAGTGACTCTGTTTGCAGGAGTTTTTTTGGTCATTCCTGATAACAGTAGTATTAATAAAGCTTTTAATGTTAAGGTTTTATCGATGGTTCCTTTTTTATTGTCTTTACTAAAGCACGAATTATTGATCCACAGAGATGGCTGAATGTGATAAGTTAAATAATGCTATCTGGACTACTCTTTGTACGCCAGGTATTTACGGTCATTCATTTGCTGTATTATTTTCATATCTATTGTACCTATAGTTGTTGCTCTCACTGATTGAAGTGCTTTGTGAGTCATTGCCATAGTCCGGTTTCCTAAGTAAATAAATATTTCAATGCACTACAATGAAAATTCGTAATTGAGTTTTAAATTTCGGACACGATGTCCTCAACATATATTTTCAATTGCATTTGACATAAAATACTTGAAGAGTTCGCGGGAAAAACGATGAATGTCAAATTTCTGTTAAGGATTACTAGATAATGATCTAATTGAGTCTATAACTGCAAGATGTAGTGCTGTTTCTATAGAAAATATTCGTGGTGGTAATCCTCCTTTTTACCATTTTTCATAAGAGCAACATTAAATTTCGTAGTGATCCATTGAATTAGATAATGACATCAACCTTAACAAAACTGTGACATTCATCGTTTTTCCCGCGAACTCTTCACTTGCTTTGTTACGTTCTTATAGAGAACATGAATATTTTTTAAATATTTACATAAATACATATAAAAATGATTTTCTAAGAAATAGTATCTTTCAGCTTCTCATATGCGTATTTGAAACTAAGCATAACACGCAAAAGAATTGATGTAAACAATGCTGCTACCGTTACTAGATTTCAACATCCACTACCATTTTCATTACTTACTTACTTACTTACTTACTTGCTTACTTACTTACTTACTTACTTACTTACTTACTTACTTACTTACTTACTTACTTACTTACTTACTTACTTACTTACTTACTTACTTACTGGCTTTTAAGGTACCCGGAGGTTCACTGCCGCCCTCACATAAGTCCGCCATAGGTCCCTATCCTGAGCAAGATCAATCCAGTTTCTATCATCATATCTCACCTCCCTCAAATCCATTTTAATATTATCTTCCCATCTACGTCTCGGCCTCCCCAAAGGTCTTTTTCCCTCCGACCTCCCAACTAACACTCTATGTGTATTTCTGGATTCGCCCATACGTGCTACATGCCCTACTCATCTCAAACGTATGAATTTAATGTTCCTAAATATGTCAGGCGAAGAATACAATGCGTGCAGTTCTGTGTTGTGTAACTTTCTCCATTTTCATTACCGGTACCAAATGTAAATATCCGCTGCCATGAATGTACAGTATCCTAAAACTTGCGTTGTGTCGTGTCAGGGTCGCCAGGGTTTCGTAAAATATGACAGCAGTGTTGCCATTGAACTGCTCGAAAATGTTACGACATAAACTTGTGATTTGATAACTCTGTTGTACAAGTAATTCAGTTCTGATGCTATGAGATTGTGCTGATCACGGTTACATTTGCGAAATATATTGTAAAAGACGTTTATGTTTCGGAATTTAAGAATACTTCTGGAATTAGATGGAAAGGTACTTTTCGTGCCGATTACGTGGGAAAGCCATAAAGATAAGAATGTGTTCTCAGGTACATAGCATATCGCTGCAGTTTCGTTCTTAAGGATCAAACAATCTCTAACCATCAGCAAGGCAGGGCGAAACCAGGATCTTCAATCTGAGAGAGCAGAGGTAGGGCGAGACATTAACTTGGGGAGGGACAATGTTTTTATGCTAATTTGAAGCATTAATGTTGTAATAAGGCAAATATTCTTGTTCAGAAAATGTCCATGTACTAAGATATGTCTTTATTTTTTTATAAATTAATATATATCAATGTTAATTACCTTATTTATTAATTTTATGTCAACTTTAACAAATTATAATTTGCTTAATTCGGTAGGAATGCTATTGTAGATTAATACGCCCATTGTTGTGGAGAACATCTGATTTGTCCACGACGGTGTCTATGTTGAGATTCCTGGTTATTTCTTTTCAATGCAAAGAATTGCCAAGCCACCCAAGCGCTCGTATGCCAATCGGTTGCGAAGGTATGTTTTTTCCTCGCATACACGAAAATGAACGTTCACACGAAGTAGTAGAAGATGGAATTTATTATCAATGCAATAACAGCTAGTTTGTATGTTTCATGGGAACCTGATTGAAAGTATTAAAAAAAATTCACAAATTCTGCTAACGTTTTTAGCGCATGCTCACTTTTACATTCATAACAACTTATTGTCTTAGAAAAAAATTCAGTTCCACTTGAAGTCTTTCTGTATTACAGTGACGCTGACTTAGCGGTGATACGGGGGGGCGTGGGGAGGAATGCCCCCCAGACAGGTCAGAGTGATATACGAGGTGTGAGTGGAAAGTTTTAAGACTGAGCTTGTAATTTCAAAGTGTCAGTACTTGCAGGCTATTGTGATGGATCTCGTTCAAAGTAGTCCCCTTCTGACTGAACACACCGACTCCAACGGTGTTTCCAGTTTTGGAACCGTTCCTGGAAATTTTCTTTCTTAAGGATGTTAAGAACCTTCTCCGTAATTGCCTGAATGTCTTCAATTGAGACAAGTAGGTTCTCTTTCAGCGAAAATTTCAATTTAGATAACAGGTAGAAGTCGGCAGGGGCTATATCAGGAGAACAGGGGGGTTGCGGAAGCACAGGAATCTGGAATTTGGCCAAAAAATTCCTGATTGAGAACCCACAATGTGCCGGTGCGTTCTCGTGGTGCAGGGCCCAATTCTTGTCCCGCCAGAGTGCAGGCCTTTTCTTCGGCACATTTTCGCGCAAACGCCCAAGGACACTTTTATAGTATTTCTGGTTGACTGTCTGCTCCCTACGGGCATATTCGGGATGCACGATACCCGTAGAATAGAGAAAAAATCAGTAATATTGCCTTCACATTTGACCGACTTTGTCGCGCTTTTTTCGGTCGCGGAGAACCTGGACTCTTCCCTTGCGATGATTGTACCTTTTTTTCTGGTCATATTCATAAACCCATTATTCGTCGCCTTTAATTACCCTGTTTAACAAATCGGAGTCATTTTCGGCCCGATTAATCACGTCTTGGGACACTTGAAGCCGGTGTTGTTTCTGCTCATCTGACAACAATAATTTCAGAATGAATTTTGCGAACACTTGACGCATGTTCAAATCTTCAGTTAAAATTGACTGAACCGCGTAGAAAATTAAATTTAGTTCAACAGCTATTTCTATAATTGTAAGTTGACGGTCAGAGCGCACCAAATCGCGAACTTTCGCAATGTTTTCGTTGGTTTTTGAAGTGGAACCCTGGCCGGACTGGGGATGACCTTCGACTGATTCGTGGCCATCTTTGTATCAGTTTTACCACCTAAAACATTTGAGCGGCTCAGACATTTTATCCCCGAAAGCTGTTTTTAAGACTTCATAAGTCTCCGAAGCTGATTTCTCGGTTTTAAAACAAAATTTTACACAAACTCGTTCCTTGTTTTCATCCATTTGCGAAATCGATAACCGAAATACGTCTTCACTCACAAGGCTGCCACTCTCTACTGAACACTGAACAAAGATATTGCGGTGATCTTTTCAAGACGTTTCAAGGACACAACTACCCCTTCTAGTTTAACAGTGGCGGCTCCTGTCTTAAAACTTTCCAATCACACCTCGTAGGTTACTGTCTCTCTCTATCAGAATCCTGGAAATTAATATGCCAATCAAAGTTTACGTAAAAGTTATGTTTTTAAATAGGGCCGATAGGCATTCATTATGCTTCAGTTTTGTATACAGGATGGTTTCCGATCTCTGAAAACTAATTTTGAATGACGTCAAGTGCGTCAGGAGTAACACGACAGCTGAACTATGTTGAGAGGTGACAGACAAGTAGTGAGTGATTTCATAGTCAGAGTGCACAGTGTCTCACAGCGACAATGGCCAAGAAAATCGAGCCTTTTTGTGACCCTTTCCAATGCCAAATACAGTTTAGTGAAAATAAAAGAAGCCTGAAAAAAAACGTGGTTTCGTTATTTCCAAGAAAGGAATCTTCTGTGTACCTAATAAGACTGGGAAAGATCGGATGGGATTAATTCCAGAGGGGAAAAAGCAAGCAAATCAAACTCCCGCTACAAGCCGCACTCCCGAAATGATACATATTAATCCGACCCGAGCTTTACCAGTCTTATTAGGTACACAGAAGCTGCCTGTCTTGGAAATAACGAAACCACATTCTTTGCAGGCTTCTTTTATTTTCATTAAACTGTACTTGGCATTGGAATGAACCCCTCCCAAAAGAGCTGGATTTTCTTGGCCATTGCTGCTGTGAGACACCATGCAATCCGACTATGAAATCACACACTACTGCTCTGTCACCTCTCACCACAGTTCAGCTGTTGTGTGGCACCTGACGCACATGACGTCATTCAAAATTCGTTTCCAGAGATCGGAAACAACCCTGTATAATATAGAAAGGAAAGAATTAGGAGAAGCATGAAACATTTCCTAGATAAAATATATTCAGTTCACTTATGTGACATTGAGTTCGCGAGATATCCGCACCTTTTTTAAAAGTATAGAACAAGCGGAATTAAACATATCAATAAGCCTAATAATGAAGAGCTTGCAAATAAAACGGACAACAGTGTAAGAGTTGATGCATCTGCAATAGCACTCAACCTACAACTAGCAACCATATAAATGATAATGATAACAGATGGCGAAGTGGACAAATACAGTATGAAGCATCGTACAAAATCAGTTTTGTCACAACTCTTTAGGTCACACAAGGATCTTAGGATCTCTTTAACAAAAATTGACAATATTTATTTGATATAATTGACATTCTGCTGTACTTATCTGACTAATGTATAGGCTTCAAAGGACGTAATGGATGTTTATTTCTTTCATGGTTATTATTTACTCCTGTGGAGTAATGTTAGGATGTTTGACAGTAAAACGAGCGGGGTCAGGTTTAAATCTCTGTTGGGACAGGTTATCTGTTTGGGGTTTTCTCCAAGGTTTTCACTAAACTAATTGCCGTAGATGTGCTGGGTAACTTTCCCCATTGACCCTCGGAATCATTTCGCCACATTTATTCAAATGTCATTGCCATCATTAGACTACCATAGTCAGGATTAAGCTCACGGTGCAGCGTGCTATATTTGTACAGGGACATCATTTTATATTTACTAACATTTCTAATATTAACCTCGCTATACCTTTGGATCAACGATTAAGAACCGGAAACACCGTTGCTACCCCCTTCCACGACTGGAGTTCGATGATACTGGCGTAATATACAAACAAATCACTTTATTAGGTATAGGAGGGAAGAAAAGTAGTTCATACATTTACGTAAACTACGAAATATCGCGATTTTGAGTTTGATAATTTTCATTAGGTCTTTGTTTAATCAAAATACAGTACAGTATTAACAATGAGTGTTTTTACTCACGAATTGAGCTGTCCATGCGGACGTATTCATTATGCAGTATATATTATACTGTCTACAACACATTAGCGTACACTATAGAGAATGAAGTTAAATTGAAAATTAATCATGATATGGATATTTAAACACATTTTTTAAAATGGTGGACGTTCATTTCGATACAGGCTTCAGTTCTAATGTGCATATTATCGCACTATAGACTATTGTACGTAGGTAATTCCAATTACCAGGTTCGTACTTCGTATCAGTAACTCATGTTGAAATAATTCTGTACCCACTCTATAAAAGAAACCTTACGTACTGTAAATTCAATCTTCACTTCTGTCCGATCCGAAAAGATAAAATTACTCAGACATGCTATCTACTGTCCGTCCAACTGGTTACGTCGCAGCTTCGTAGAAAGGGAGGAAATCACGTGACAGTTAATTACTTAACGAGGCCCTTTTATTTAAGTTATTTTAAACAATTGTATGGGTGTAATATTACGTAGACATCCAATTCCTAACAGAAATTAATGTTCCCAGAAAAGAGCTAAGACAGCCCAGCCACTAGCATTTACAAAGAGGCGAATAGAAGCAGGTGGGGGAAACCGGGATGCGATGTAGGCAAATGGAAAATGATGCAATATTGAAAGCTCTTTCGTCACTGGAAAACGCGAACATATTTTTGGAACGTACTGTTTACTATGACCATAAGGCTGCTATGACTGTATATGCGGTCTTGGATCTGTGTGGAGGACGGTTGAACTTCATTAGTAGAAGGGGTGGGAGTGAACTACATTCAAAAACTCAGGTACAATAAAAATTGAAGTAAAAATAAAATGATGTCCCTGTACAAGAGCAACACTGGTAGCCGACAGAAATCAATCATAGAACAGGAGAGGTAAGCACAATAAGCCTCCGAAGGCCGCGATACTAGCCTTCGAGCCCCTCTTTCGTAGGAAAAGACATGTATTTGTCTTTTTATGTCAATGGGTGCATTTGTATGCTCATGTATGTAATTACATCTAAGAGTTGGCTGATTTTATTATGCTATTTTGTCCCCCTTCCAAGGAAATAACTACGAAAATACAAATATAAACATGAGGGGCATAAATGTACCAGCAGCATTCATGTCTACCACGGCAGCCTATTTGCTTCTTACCTTCCATGGCAAGCACTCTAGATGTGTTTTTAGTACTGTTGATATTATGCTAGTCTCATCGACATTCCAAATTCTAATGGGGGAGATCTGATGTTGGCAAATGTTGAAATTATTCCATAGTTATGAACATTTATGAGCTACTTATTGAAGCAACAAGCCTTGAACCATGGATCTTCAGTTTCACGTAATGAGACTCTGCTACTTCCGGGAACCACTATCATTGATCACAACTATTTTTAATTTTAAAAAATTTCAGTACATAAGAATGAACTTGTTAAAAATTGTATTTATCATTTAAAATTATTATGATTAATCAAAATTTATGCAAATAATTTTAACTCATTTATGATATCTTTCTTGCAATCTTTGTCCATGAACATTCCCCCTCGGACCTTTTTAACTCTAGCTTTCAAGGACTGTTCATGGCACAAGAAAGGCTTCGCTTGCTTTCAGATATCTCATCCTATCTTCAATTACTTCCGTCACTGCATTTTGCAAACTTTCTACAAACCAAGACTGCATAGCTGTCTTACTTTGGTATTTAGAATTCATGGAACCAATTTGCATATCTGAATACAGAAACAAAAATAAATTAGTTAGAAAAGGAGAGGATAAAATGAGGTACCCCATTTTAGAAAACCATTTACTACACCGTTTTATCCAGCTTGTCCGCTCTCTCTAAAAGTAAAATGTTATGCAAAGACTTCAGAGGTTAGAAACATAATTGTTGTCAATTCATATCTAAATTTATTTACTTAATTATAGAATTTACTCAAATTTTGAAAGTGTAGTTGGAAAGAATATGATTAAGGTGCATTTTGATGCAGAAACATTAATATTCACTGCTGAAAAATACAAACTCGTTACACAATCCTCCCTAGTGCGAAACAAAGCAGCTCTCCGCAACCAACTTAAATACGTTATGGCAGTGTAGCGTTTGGAATATCATGCAACAATCATGTGCACGATGACAGTAACAATCAAGACGTTACGAGACAGTACCCCATTTTGTCCAACTACCCTGTTTTATCCAACGGTCCCCTACTAGGACCCACCATAACTATATTTTTATCACACTATTACAATACTACATAGAACACTTTACTCCTTATCGTCACTTCACTTTTGCAATTAATAAACACGGGTAATATGGGAAAACTGTTCGATCACATATTATAAGACGTAATCAAAACTAACCGAAACTATATACAACATTTTAAACATATCGCGAAGAACACTCACGACTTTGAATCGAAATACTAACGTGTGTACTATGTAGTATACTGTAAAGTGTGAACTACAATTGATCCTGAGCGAGCACTATTTTCAAACTATGCCAGTTTGGTGGTGCTATACTGTGCTTCAGTAAATAATACGAATCAATATTCATTCATTCAGTAATAGTGTTCTGCTCAAGAGCAAGTCTTTCACTGCAAACCCAGCTTTCTCTAATCTTTCCTATTTTCTGACTTCCTCTTTGTCTCCGCATATGATCCATATATCTTAATGTCGTCTATCATCTGATATTTTCTTCCGCCGCGAACTCTTCTCCATTCACCATTTCTTACAGTGCATCCTTTAGTAGGTAGTTTCTTCTCAGCCAGTGACCTAACCAATTTATTTTCCTCTTCCTAATCAATTTAAGCATTATTCTTTCTTCATCCACTCTTTCCAACACAGTTTCATTTCTTATCCTGTCTGTCCATTTCACACTTTCCATTCTTCTCCATATCCACATTTCAAATGCTTCTAATCGCTTCTCTTCACTCAGTTGTAATGTCCATGTTTCTGCTCCATACAATGCTACGCTACACACAAAGCACTTCTCTTCCTTAGTTCTTTTTTGAGAGGTACGCAGAAAATGCTCCTTTTTCTATTAAAAGCTTCCTTTGCCATTGTTATCCTCTTTTTGACTTCGGCAGCAGCTCATTTTACTGCTTGTATAATCAGTATTATTATAGTAATTAATTTGAAACATCAAGCGGAGTCTCCAGTAGCAATCGTAGCGAAGACCGAAGTTGCTGCGTCTGAAGCTGCTCACAGAGTAGCGGCTAAATTTAAAATTAAGTTTATATAGTAGGTGAGACGTGAGAGGATTATGTTAGAGATGGGAAAAGTTATTTTCTCGTAACAGTTCCAACTGCTCCATTTCCTTGAAAATACTAGGTTCCAAATAACAGTTACGAAATAACAGTATCATACGCAACTACACAAGTGCACAGTGATATCTTGGAACATGGACGTATGACTAGTATCTGATGAAATAGTAGTATTTTGGAACAGGTATACATACTGCTAGTAAGTAATGTAACAGTGGTATTATGGAACATGCATGTACGACTAGTATGCAGTGTAACAGTGGTATTTAGGCCGCTAAATGATCACATAGGCCTACTTCCCTGTATGCCATGGCTAAAATGTGATGCAGTATGATGTCATAATGAGCCGAGATGTGAATTCGTGAAAAAGAAGTGTTTTCTAATGCCAAATTGAATTCGTAGATCAGGTTTCTTCGAAGAAGGAAATGTAATATAATTTCTTATTATTCGTAAATTGGTGACGAAATCGAATTGGGTCCCAATGGTAAATAAAACCTAACCTATTCTTTCTCTTCTGATCAGCTCAAGTTCACAATTTCTAAAAAAAAATTGGTAAATAAAAGCTATAATCACTTCGACCGTGCTAAAATACATATTAATACCGTCATGAAGAGTAATAATTTCACTATAATGAAATAGGAAATTTACCGTTGTATTTTTGTAAATAAAAAGCTTGAACAATACGGTAATGTTTCAACAGAATTAAGTTTAATTCTAACAATTGATAATGAAACGAAAAATGTAAAATATTTGTAAATAAAACATAACCTATACATTTCCCTTTCCCTTGATAAAATTCACAATATAGTTACTATACTCAAATACTCCCTTCTAGCATCGGCCCTAAGAGGTTAAAACTACCAGGTAGAAGAGGAGGTCCATGGTTTGTCCACAAATGAGTCTATAAGGCTTATTGACGTCATAGATATCCCGACAAGACCAACAAGCGGATTCATAATTGCTCCAACTGTAAGGATGGAAACATATGAAAATCAACCTGCTGAGGTATATCAGGAAAAATGCGATATACTGTATACTACCTCACTATACCATACTCTAAGGAAAAGTATCATCTAACATCGATCGAAGTTATTGGATTACTGATTGGGACTAAAGGAACCATCACAAAAAGATCCGCTCATTTTTGCAAGCAGTTTGGTCTAGGACAAATTCTTGTTACTGAAGTATAGTATCTCTGTCTGCAGTGAAGGGATCTATAAAAATTCTAAAAAACCATCTCTACGGTTAAATAGACTGGCCTCTTTCCTATGGCGATCTGCCTATTTAAGTTGGGTCCCGCAACTAATGCTGAATACATGACTGCGATCATCTGATAAATAGATACTTGGAAGATTTGATGTTTCTTCTGGAATTAATAATGATTTGTTTAATCGTTTTCAAATATTTATAGTTCTGTTATTTCTTTTCTTTTTTTATTATAATTGTTTACCTAACATTTATTTGTTAAAATAATTTTATGGTAAGCTTTGTCTTGTAGGCAGCCTCCACTTGGAGGAAGCTGTATAAATAAAAGTGTATTCAAAATAAATAATTGTTTGATAAAATCCTACACTCAGTAACATCAGTTTCAAGATAATAACTTGTACATTTTTTTTAAAGAAGCTCTTCGTATCTTTACTATTTATCTTTTAATTTAGTTTCCAACATATCTTTCTGTGCGACGAAAGAATTTCCACTTCTGCTCTCAAACAGTGGCGCCAACTTATAATTTGTCGTGTTATCATTATACTTATGAGATTTATTTAACTTATACACTATCTACCAAAAAGGAATTGGGTACTGTTTTTGCCCCTTTAGAACCTCGTACCACCTCTTGTTGCTATAACAGCAGCTACCCTGTCAGGCATGCTCTCCACTAGCTTGTGTAGGATATCCACTGGACTGCATCGCCATTCCTCTTGCAACATGGCACTCAGTTGGACAATGGAAGTTGGCCGCATCTCCCGAGACTTCAATCTCCGGTCCAATTCATCCCAAATGTGTTCATTGGGATTGAGATCAGGACACTGTGCAGGCCAGTCCAACCGGTGAACATTATTGTCTGCATACCACTGCATAGTAGCCACCGAAACATGGGGCCAACTTTCATTTTCCAACCGAGTGCCACGTTGCAAGAGGAATGGCGACGCATTCAAGTGGATATCCTACAGAAACTAGTGGAGAACATGCCTGACAGGGTGGCTGCTATTATATCAAAAAGAGGTAGTACCACGAGGTTCTAAAGGGACAAAAATAGTGCCCAATTACTTTTTGGTAGATAGTGTATCTTGAATGTTTGAGCCCACCCAGTATTTTCCAAGAGTTGGCGGCATTGCTTCCAATAGTGCCAAGCATATTCGTTCTGTGGGACGGGCGTTGTCTTAACGTAGTTCCAAAGTGAAACGAGTATTTTATAACAACAAGTATTTCGTATTAGCTCAGAACAACACTGTTATTTTGGAACGTAGTATTCCAAGGTGCTTGTTACTTTTTAGAACAGTTCCAAGTACGGAACTGTTCCAAAATAACCGTTACGTTATTTTTTCCTACCTCTAGATTAGGTACAGTTGTGCATGATGACACAAGGTTAAATTAAAGCCAGACGTTTAAGAGTAGTTAATGTTGAATCAATAAATGCATGACTTGGAAAATTATAAACAGTAGACTGCTGTTAGAATTTTGCACAAGATTGATTACATTTGACTATATTAAAAGTGTTCGTTTAGGGTGGACAGGAAAATATTTCGTTTGGCGGATGGCCTCCCTCACCCATCCCTAGCGGCGTCACTGCTGCAAGGCTTTTCAAATACTCAGTTTATTACTGTGCAGATTTATGCAAGACATTTATACCAGCCTACATACTAATTCATAAATTGATTTCTTTACAATATACTCGAATTCTGACATTCGTGAAGAGTCAACTTTCCAAAAATACTTCCCCAATAGTTATGAAGAAATTCTGCATCAAATACTTATGTGCGCGAAAATGAAAATAATTTGGGTGAACATTAGATGAAATTTCCAGACTCTATGGGCAAAATGTGTGAAATGTCATTGGCGGGTTGTTAGAAATGATGTAATAATTAGAAATATATATATACATATTGTATTTAAAAACTAAGAAATGACTGCTGCAAACCATGTTGTGATTGTAAGATTATTCAACGAAGCAATGCAGAAATTATGGCCAGATGGTATGAAACGACATTGTTTTACTATTATTGACGGATATTGCGGTGTCTTGTTGTTAATTGTATCCAAAAATGATTCATGTTAGCCTACATACTTCTTGCGTAAGTATATTACACAGCATATGTGAAGAAATATCGGAGCAAAATATCCTAATGTTGATAAATTGATGTATATAATGGAAAAGATGGATTATTGGCATCTTAAAAATAATAATCTTGACACACTATTGCTACCTACACTAACACCGACCCTCTGGCTGAGGAACTTGGCTTGCTGCAGCACAAAAGTACGTAGAAAAATGTGTTGGTTGTGCATCTGTCACCAATGAACTGAACAAAGACAACGCCCCTTCCATTAGAACTCTTCAAGAAATGTTAAGTGTCGCTTGTTAAAAAATTACTTGTCATATATTTGTGCCAACTTCGGTTTCCTTTGTAGTACAATTAATTAATTTGAAACAACAGAGATCCTTTTGCCAAAAACAGTTCAACAAAGCACGTGATGTAGAAAGAAAGTCCAAAGTCTTAATTGATCTACAGCATAAGTGACACAAAGAAAATACAAAGATGTTCTTGAAAAAAATATTGATTTTACGCAGTGTGTAAAATTATAGACTAGCTATTTTTATATCTTCACAACGGAAATAAGACTTGCATATACATTCATCTTATGGATTTGACAATAATTGCAATTTTTTAGATGTACTGTACATTCAAGAGAGTAAATTGGAACAGTTTCTTCTAAAATACACATAAACATATTGCAAGATTACCTGAGAATTAACTATAAATACAGTGAGTCCCTACGAAAAGTTCCCGACTACCGCCGCTCCTTGCACCCGAAAACTCAGGGCGCATCGCCGGATTAAAATTTACGCACTATGTTATAATAAAATGAAATAATATTTGATACTCACCCTCCACCCTGTAGCTGCTGTAAGTGTTGCCCATCTTGTGTGATAAAGTACTTAATTTACATCACATCGTTCACAGAACCTATTTTGTTGAACCTATTCCCTGAATTTAGTAGGCCTATTGCTTTTCTAACGGATATGGGCGACCAAGAAATTTACGTTTAAAGTTTGTCCTTGTCCTGCCACACGATTTCTTTTTTCCGTACGTACGTTTTGAAGATGTGAACACATTCATGCACTGAATATGTAACCATTGAAAAACACAAGACAATATAATATACTGCACTTATTTTATTAGCTGGATCACTGCGTGCAATTATTGCAGGCTGCGAAAAACAGACTAACACAGCTAATTTTGGGGGACGGAGAATACACCTATCATGTGAAGATCTCTGTCTCTCTTTCCCCCATTCCTACTCTGTTGGCACTTACACAATAAGAGCTGACTCGTGAAGACTAGCATAAACATAAAAAAGTGACAAAAAAACTACACATTAGGGGATTCACCAGTCATGCACATAAGGGGAGAAGAACTCGTGAGAATAAGTACAGTTCCTTATTTTTCAAAGGGAACCTGCAAGAAAAGAAAAATACTGTACACTCAGTAGGGTATGCTGGGCTTTGTTACACATTTACTCATGAAAAAATGTTGCTGATTAACAAAACTATGAACTTAATTTTATCAAATTTACCTGGAATATGATATATCATTTGACTTTCCTTTCTGCTATTGCAGTTATATGCAGCACACACAGACGGCATATTTTTTGTATTTTCTTTTGTTTCTTTTTCATAGCTCCTATCTCCCTATACACAACACAACATTGTAAGCAGGCGAAATTATAGAACGTAGGGCGCTTATTTTATTACTGCCGTATTTCGCCCGACCAAGCTGACCCGTCTGACGGACGGAAGCAACCGTGAGTCGCAGTGAGTTAATGTTCTAGAAAATTCTTGTAAGTGTAAAATATCTGGGACAGACAGCACAAATTGATTCCGCGGTCAAAATTTCAATCCAGAAACACAACGAATGAGTCAGAAAAACAGGCATATAGGCCTATTAGGGAGAATAGGCCTAATTGATTTTTTAGTATTTTGCGCAACTCACGAATGATCACTGAGGGGTCATAAGGAAAATCAGGGATCGGCAAATCGGGGAAATTAGACTTGTTATCTTTACTTGCCAGCCTTGATAATGTACCGTCATTTCCCATAACTATAGTCCTGGGACACAACTATTGTCCACGATACAACCATTCAAATTTTATACTCCATAACGTAGTACCTCGTTTATCTATATTTTTGCTGTATTGTAGTTTGTAGTCAAGTCACTGCAGCTATCTGCGAACGGTCTATGTCACTTCTGGAATGTTCTTTGAATGGTTATATCGTGGACCATAGTTGTGTTCCAGAACCATAGTTATGGGAAATGACTGTATTGGATGAACACTTAAGCAGTACTTCTGTTTTAAATATACTTCACACACAAATGAATAATTATTAGACAGTGTGTATGAGGTGTACATCAAAGATCTGAAGCAGATATTAATTCCACAGATTTTGTTGCTGTGCAGGCTGACGAAACAACAGATATAACATGCAAAACTCAATTTGTTATTTTGAGGTACATAAAATGTTGTAAATTCGTGAAAAGATTTCTTTCTTTCAAATACGTAAACAATCGCAAGGCTAACGGTCTGAGCGAGGTTCTGAAACAAAGTCAATTCAATTCAAATTCAATTTAGAAAATAAACTCATAGCTCAAGCATATGATAGTGCTGCAGTAATGAGTGAAAACCAGAGTGGGGTTCAGATTTTGATGCAGAAAACATATCCTTATGCAAAATTTGTTCTCTGCTATGCTCACCAACAAAATTTAGTTATAAAAACTGCATGTTCAAAACGCATTAAATCAGAGAAGTTGTATTTTTACAAATGTTACTGGGTTCACAACATTTTTCTGCACTTCACCTAAACGCAGTGACCTACTGCGATCTGTGTGCAGTAAGCGCTTACCAACCGTTTCAGCAACACGATGGAACTTTCAGTCCAGAGTTGCATTCTCCGTTAAGGGAAATAAAGGGGTGCTATTGAAATGCTTCGAAAGGATTGGAGAAAGAGTTGACTCAAATGAATAGGATGATATAACAGTGAGAGCAGCTTTTGTCCTAAAAAAACTTGTTAAATAATAATGAATTTTTGTTTTCTTCTAAATTTCTTGTATCATATGATGAAACATGTTGATATATTATACAATATAATACAGATGCAAACTGCAAATAGGTTGAGCATCTCTGACGCATTACAACATTTTGAGTCAGCTGTAATGGAAATAAGAGAGAACACTAACAGAAATGAAATAAATGTCGATGATGAAGAAGAATGTTCGTTTCCTCCAAGAATAACGCTGAAACTCAGTAGGCAAGTAAACCTGTCGACAGATTCCAAAGAAGTATGCGATATTATTATCAACTAATTCAATGAACGTTTCCTGCAGTCACATATCTTTGGCAGCTTTAATATACTTGATCCAAAAGAATTTGCTTCATACAGAGATAAGTTCCCCACAGACCTGGCTAATATTTTCGTAAAAAATTACAGTCCTCTAATTTCGAAAGAAAAATTTATTCATGAATTATCAGTGATCTATCGAAATGATACATTTAAAGACACTTGCTCTGTGTATGATTTTTTCAGTTTTTTTAATGGATTACTCCTTTGAAGATTCATTCGCTGAAGTGGGCAAAGCCCTTCGAATCGCACTAACAACACCTGTTTCAACAACTGAATCAGAACGGAGTTTCAACACATTAAACAGGATAAAAACATTTCTCAGAAACACCATGAGTCAAGATAGGCTGAATTCGTTGGTTTTCTGTTCTATTCATAAGGAGCATCTCCATCAAATTCCGAACTTCAAGAACAGGCTCATCGAAAAGTTTGCCAGCCAGAAGGACAGACGAGCACATCTTCTTTATAAATAATTTTAATGTTCAATTTGTATTATTATGTAGTTGGTAGTTTTAGTTGTATTGTGATGAGCTAATTTTTAAGTAGAAACAATTACCTGAAATTAAATTTAAAAATCTTGGTGCATTATTTAATGCATACCGCAAAATTTGTGAAATATCTGTCCCTATCAAGAAGAATGATCATGAGCCGCCACTGCTATATACATCTTGCAGAAGTCGGTAAAACAAAAGAAAATTGTGCTTTCCTTGGTGTACCTTTTCTGGAGAAACAGCTATGAGATTTAACAGAGATAATATTAATCAAAATTATTGAATATACAGTATATTGGTTTTCACTTAAGGAAAATAAAAGCATGTTGTGTCATGTTTTATACAAGTTACAAGCTTACAGTTAAAGATTGTTTACTTCAGTTAGGGCCTATTTCACTGCGCAACAAATTTTAACTTAATTGGACTCAAACTGAGAGGATTCGATCCGACATCGGGATGGGAATCCGGTGTGGCTTAGTTGATAGAGCGTCAGCACGTAGACCTGAAAACCCGGGTTCAAATCCCGGTATCGGAGAGAATTTTTCTTCGTTCCACTTATCCTTCATCATAAAATTTTAGCTTGTTTTTCCGCTGGGCATGTGATACTTGTTTTCTATATAATTTGAACTTACCGAATACGAATATGACAATAAATATGTTGGTTACTGTTTTGAGAAATTTTCTAATTTGTGTCTATTCAAAATACTGCTTTACATAATGGCAACTGAAGGACTGAGAGCCATAGTGGGCCAAATTCATTTTCAGAGTTTTGAAGCATATTTCATCTTTTGATTGCCTGCTGACTCACGCACTTAACATATAGCGTCATTTGGTCCAACTACCTCACGTTATGAAATAATTAAAGTAACAGAAATACTCTCTCAAGCAAAAGTCAGTTCTTTTGATAAGCAGAGAGAACCATATTCAAACGTCCAAAGAAAGCTGCTGCTTCTTGCCACATGGCTTGATGTAGGGGTGGGGGGGGGGGGAAGAAAGAAAAAAAAACTCAACTAAGGTGAAATCTAGGAAGCGTATGGAAAACTGTGATGAGGGGGAAAAGAATGTACGAGAAAGGAAAATAAATAGTGCCAAGAGTATGTAAATGTAAGTGAAAATCCTGTGTCCGCGAAAATGTACATTTACAAAGACTGTAAATGTGGGTTATGTTGTGTCGAACGTTTGGATAATGAAAATGATCGAGCATATAGTCATGTGCATGATACTGTACATTCTCGTCAATAAATAATTTTGACCAGCAAATGCAGATCTTGCTGGAATGGTTCACGTAATGAATATAAAGAGGCACAGAGAATCTGCTGATGCAGAAAGTAGTCATGAAGAGCATTTACGCGTATATTATGTTAAGTTAAAGGTACGTACCATAACTTCAAAAATTATACTCGCAGTATATTCATAAACAAGGTGCCTATTTAAATGATTGTCTGTTTTAATATGAAAACCTTATATCTGAGCTATTAAAATTTCATTAATTTAGCGGTGTACTGTACAATTTTATTTAACTTCGTTACAGAGTGTATTAATTTATAATGAAATGAAGAAATAAATTATTTAATAAATTAATTTTCATTCAATTTAGAAAATTATATTTCAAAAGAAGGCGAATTTTTGGACCAGTATCTCTATAAGAGTAGCGTATGTGTATCTATGGTAAACATTAAATTTTTATGTTTACGATGACACTGATATCCGAGTATGGAAAACGATGTTCTTCAATTTGCATATAAAATGTTAGAGTGTATGACTGTGAACATGATGTTAGGCTATTTGTGGAGAGAAAACACTGCTCAGAGGGGGGCATCTGAAGTGGGATCATATCTATTGTCATACCTTAAAACTGTAAATATTGAATCAAACCAAATATTCAAATAACATATGGAGGACGAAATAGAAACCAGTACATAGCTTCATTTTGAGACTCCATTGTCCATCATTCACAGTTTAACAAATAGATCATAAATTTCTAGAATTTGGGCATTCTTTCCTCCCTGATGACAGAGACTTCAGCACTATTGAGTCAGATGAACGCAAAGCCAAAAATTTCTTTATCGTAGACGATTATGTGGATTTAATGCAACACTGTAGGAGAAAAAAAAAACCTTGTTGTAAAGAAAATGGAACAATCAGATTTCCTTAATATCAAAGATATTACAAAATGCAATTTTTTTGTGTGTAAAGATACTACAGTTGGTAACAAGGTCCAATGAATGAAAATTAAATGCTGAGGTGCGAATCAGCTGAACCAATGAAAATTAAATTTCGTTATTCCCTAAATGACCTAGAAGTAGTTTTTCCAAAATTTAGAAATGGAAACGTATGCACTAGTACAGCTTTTGGAGATGGCCCACTAGCACATTTTTATTTAATCAAGATAAATTAATGTCATAGTGGGCCAAATCCGAGACTTTGAAATACGTGTAATTTCATGATGTTGTAATTAGGAAAAAATATATGTTTTTCCTTTTTATGTCATATATATAATTTTATCAATATCTTTCTTAAATATTAAATTAATAATTAATTATTAATATGCATTCAATGTATTATTTTATGTACTTAACTTTACCTCAATTTTTTTTAGTTTCATGAAATTGGCGCTTGGCCCACTATGGCTCTCAGCCCTTCAATTAACCTTTCTGCATTTTCTTTTATACTGGGCTTTAGGTACATCACGTGCCAAAGTCCAACAATAGTCTGTTAGCATATTGGTACTCCACTGTCCTTGGTACCTTTTTTCCATATTGATGAAGGGCTCACCATGCTCATTATTGAAATCGCCACAATTCTCGGGGAAAAAGTCATTACATAAGGTTCATGCCGAACACGAAGTGCTGTCACTCTGACGCCTTCTGTTAATTAATTGTAACCCTTTAGTCTGGAGGCTAATAGTTCTGCTTTAGATATAGGCTACTAAGATCCAGATCTCTAACTAAGTCATTTAGTTCTCCTTGTGTTATTAAATGGTGCACTGTTGAGGAACTGCTTTCGTATTCGAAGACTTCAGAAAGACCAGATTCTTCTTCGGCTTATGAAGAAGAATTGTACAAAATTAGTGGAGGTTTTGGCACAGGCAATTCGGAACTGTGAGGGACTGGTCGGATGGCTGATGAAATGTTTGGATATGAGATTGTATATTTGCTTTTAGATGTCGTACCCTGTACTGGTGGAGTCAATCAAAAGTAACAGTCTGTATTATGATTTGTTGGTTCTCTCCAAATCTTCATGGCTCGATTTTTCAAATTATTGTAAATTTGAGGTACAAGTTTTGCAACAAATATTAGGGGCCCATTTTTTTTTTCAAAATTGCCTACTTTGCACCCGAAATATAATTCGTATGCTTTTTGAGTTAATGGGATTAATTTGCATTTTTGTTTAACTGGAACGAACTCACCACAAATATAGCAGAAACTGTCGGTTTTGTTAACACACGAGATATTTTCACTTATCCGATATAGCATAAACTATTAATTATCATTAAAGCACACTTTAAAGAAGTACACGTCTTACACAGAATACTAATACCACAGAAATCTCCTGGTAAACTGAAGTGATTTCATACTGCTAACCTGTATGTCTCCCTCCAAATGGAACCGAAAAGGGCAATAAAACAATTTCCGCTTCTAGAAGAGGTTTTGACACGGTGGTCTATTGCAAAATATAAACTACAGTAATGTCATTAAAGCTCACAGTGAAAGAAATATACATCTTAAGTAAAATCAGGTAAACTCAAGCGAGTTCATTCCGCGAACTTGTTTCACCCCCTCCAAATAGACTCGTAAAAGTGCAATAAACTAATTTCCGTTTCTACGAGTGCTTCTAATATGGTGGCCTACTTACATTAATATTGTTTTCACATAATGGGTGGTCACATTAGTTACACACGAAATACGGTAATTTTTTTTTAAATAAAATGCGTAGAAAATTAATTATATTGTGCATCTCGAAAATCCGAACTGATGGAACATTTTGCTTGTTAGTTTTTAATTCAAGAGGTCGAAATTAGTAAGAATTTGTTAGTTTTATGTCTGGCACAAAATGACTGTTGACCAGTAGCTTTCATTCTAAAATATCTTATGGTATAATAAATAGTTTTGCAACCCGAGACTGGGAAAACAATTTAATAAAAGCATCCAAATCATATTGGTTCATTTTATAGACAGTCTTGCAGTTCACATTAAAAAAAATTAAGAATATTAACATTTCCTTCAGTGTATTTGCTGGAACTTTTGTCGTACGTACATGACAATTTTGCTCCGTTAGGTTATTCTTTTAAGCTTCCCTTCTAGGAATAGCTCAAGTGTTTTAAATTTAGCGTACATAAGTTCCTTATTTTAGATTAAGTTACTAGTACGTAAGTCAAATTTTTGACGAAACGCTAGGTTTTTCCAGTTCAATTTAACTGATTTATACAAACGAAATTTTGACAATTTCTCGATTCCAGCCTTATTTATCGTCACGCCCACTTTGTTTGGGCGTTTATTTTAATGGCGGATGCACTTTCAATTTTCTTCAAACATGGCGGCGCAATGGCCACTATAATCTGTCTTCTAACTCGTTAGTGTATAGTCATAAAAAAAAACCCGGAACAATTTTTCCCTTGAAATTATTCCATTCTGCTTTACAGGGAGCTTTACCTGAAAAACTAGATTTGCATAATATATACGTTACTGAAGGCACATTAACAGAAAACCACAATTCCAAGTCATACAGAGATTGTGTGCACTCGATGTGGGTCTCTGCCGTCTCGTCAGCCCACGCGAGCTGTGTGGATATAAATGGAAAAATTGAGAGGGTGTCAGTTGGAGTTGTTGGGTAGCTTAGTTGGTAGCTTAGCTGGTACGTTCGACGAGAGGTCTTTAAATCGATACCCGCTCCGAAACAATTTCTCTTTTGAAGTAATAATAATAATAATAATAATATTATTATTATTATTATTATTATTATTATCATCATCATTATTAAAAATACAGTATAGTTCTAATACTTCTACGTTTGCTAATCTAATATAATTTATTTGTCTAACAAATTTATATAATTCACCAGCAACATATAATAATAATAATAATAATAATAATAATAATAATAATAATAATAATAATAATAATAATAATAATAATAATAATAATAATAATGAATATAGTGAACCCTTATATTTGAATCCATTAACTTTAACTTTCTCTTTTCTATATTAAATCTACTTAAATATTATTTTGTAAGATTAATTATATACTTTTCGTAGCTTAATATTGGGTCCGAATACTCAACATTTATAATCCCATTTCAGTCAAAGCTTTGGCCTCTAAATAGAAATTTTTCTAATTTATGCAGGTTGATAGCGTTTAGGGAACCATTAATTTTTATGTGCCATCATAGCGTTATGTTCAAAATATTTTACCCACCCAACAATTTCTCAAATCACTCTTTGCCGCACAATTAAAACTAACTTATGTGTATTGCGGCTTCGCTAGTCCGCATAACGGACGTTTATCTTACTGTACGTTCCCTCTCTTATTCTTGAGCCTCCAGATACCTGAGCTCCACCATGCCATTCCTGTTATTTTTTCCTTTGATTTTAATCTAATATATTCTTCCTGTCCCAAAATGTTTTAACCTCCCTATAATATTTTAGTGGTCCCAGCTTCTTTATATTACGAAAAATATCTTGTCTCGAAATTTCGTTTTCTTCTCTTTAGGCCTATCATTCTTCCAATAGTCTTCGTGTTTATAGTCCCTAGTCCTCTCCATAGCCAATTTACACCTAATATGTTTATTTCTAATACATTTCAGCTCTTTCAACCAATTCAATTTCCAAATACAGGCTTCCATACAAAAGACACATTTTTTCATAATCGCTTAATAATTCTTTAACAAAATATTACCTAAATATTCCATTTTTCTCTCTAGAATAATTCTCAGACTCCTATCGATCTCCAACTCTAGTAACGTTGCCAGATTAGAAGCATTCTCCGGTATTTTTTTTTTTTTTTTTTTTTTTTTTTTTTTTTTTTTTTTTTTTTTTTTTTTTTTTTCCCACAGTTTGACTCTTACTTCATCGATGTTTTTGCTAGATAACCTACTACCACGATCTCTAGATATGATTATGCGACAATTTGTCCCAGGGAATTCGTATCAGTACTTTTCGTACCATGTATTTCGTACCAAGCACAATTTGTACAGTGACAAATTCGGTACACATTGTTCGTCCCAGATTTATATGCCGTGAAAATATTTGTCCCAAGCAATAAATCATGGCCGTCTTTGTCAACTTTAAATCGGTCAGGTATATCCATGAGATCTCCTATTGTTCTAGGATGTGGAGGCAGTAGTTTAAGCCTTTCTCTTTGTACAGAACGTCTTAATGAATCAGTTTTCGGAATTTCCAGGTAAGTTTCGCTGTATGTTTCTCCTACTTGCCTGTTTATTATAGAACTAGTAGATTCATTGGACGATACTGCAGCTTCTTTAATAGGCTACGTGACACCACTTCCAAAGCCTGCATCTGCCCCAATCAGGTCCATGGAAGTGGTCACTCTCTTTAAGGACTTCATGAGTTCCACTTGCTATAATGTATTCGCGATATGCATTCTCCTCTTTTCTCACAATACATCTCCATTCAGTTTTTCTTCCACTTTTCTTGTGCTTCGTATGAAGATACCCTTTATATATCAATTTTGGTTTCACCTTCTCTGGTAACGTATTCATATACTTTTCAATTTAGAATGTTTTATTCAGTTTAAAGTCTTGTCGTTTTCATAGAAACTTAGCATTCTTTGATGCACTATTGTAGTACATAATGTACGGTACGAATTAAAATGGAACAAATTGACCAGGACAAACTTGCAAAATGTAGTAATTGGCGCAGATATGAATTGTTTTCTGGGACGATTTGTCGTAGTGACAAATTGACCGGGACAAAATGTCGCGACACCCGAGATATTATACATTACTTTTTATTCTACTTGTGCATTGTAGATGTTAAAAAATATATTCTTCACCCCAATATTCGGTCAAAATATCTGTATAAAATATGGATATAAAAAATCTTGGTCGCCTTGTACAAAGAAATCAATTACACCCTCTATTCTGCTAGGCCATCAGATTTGCGCTTCACATGACCTGATTTATTGCCATTGGACTGGGATCTCTCGCCTACCTCAAACACGAGACTTTATGACTCAGGCTTGCCACATGATGTCTCTTTCTCTCCGCCTCCATTGATAATGAAATGCCACATTCTTGAGAACTGTTGGTATGACGTCAGCTCTTGCGTAAGAAACGCTCTGAGAGCTCTTGTACATGGCGTCAGAGACTGAAATGGACGATATAGGGGGTGCGGACGCTGTGCAAATAACAACCGGTTGGGTGAAATTACACACTAGCTAGAAATCTTACACACATCCGAAATCCCACGTATTGATTGAGTCTGGAAGAAAATGTGAATCATCTGTCACTCCGTAAGAAGACGAGGTGACGAAGATGAGCTTAGCACAGCTGTTCCATATTAGGTACAGATGGTAGTAGTAATAGTAGATTTATTTCTACTGGCAGAGTTACGGCCATAAAGTCTTATCTTCCACTCAACCAGTATTAGAACAATATCAAATATAAAAATGGCAGAAATACAGGAACAATATACAATTAATAATAATAGTAATAATAATAATAATAATAATAATAATAATAATAATAATAATAATAATAATAATAAAATTAAAACAAGTTTAGTTACATGTACTTCTAACAATCAAACAGATTATAGTAATGTGAATCAAAGTAATTGTTAAAATAATAAAGAAAATTTGTATGTTAAAAATAAAACTCATATACGAGAAAAAAATTATATTTTACGAAAGCTCACAGTCTAAGTAGTCTAGCTGATAATCAGGTTTTGAAATTAGTAAATGTCTGACAGTTCCTTAAAGTATGAGGAATGACGAGAAATTGAAACCGCGAATGATGAGTATCGGGAAGTGTTATGATGAGGTATACTCAATCTACCGGTGATCTGAGATCGAGTATTAACGTTATGGTTGGAAAACAAATACACAAGACGAGACGACAGATAAATTGGAGTTGAGGTGCACAGAATTTGAAATAGAAGAGAAAGACAGTGTAAATTTCTGCAATCGTTGAGCCAAAGCCAAGATAAGGATTCGAAAAATGATATGATCGTATCGTCGGACATTGCACATATATCTTATACACATATTATGAACATGTTCGAGAGTTCGGTGCTTAAGTCAGTGAACAACACGTCACAATAGTCAAAGTGCGGCATTACGAGAGTTTGAACTAATGTTTGTTTCAGTGGCGCGGGAAAGAAATGCTTGAACCGGCTTAACAAATGAATTGACGAGCAGATTTTTTACAAGTGTGCTTTACTTGGTAATTCCAAGTTAATTCGTTATCAAAATATATTCTTAGATTTTTAACGATAGGTAAGTAAGTAATTTAAATATTACTAAACGTAATGGTCGGAATTTGACTATCGTTCAAAGTGTTCAGCAGTCTTTTGGCTCCGATGATTATGGCCTGCGTCTTAGCTGGATTAAATCTAAGTCCGATTCTGCTGCCCAATGTCGAGACTGAAATGAGATAGCTGTTTAATTTGTGGATAGAAATATTTAATGTATTTAATTATTGTGGTAAATAAAATATGATGGGACAGAATTAAGTGGAATAATACTACGTTTTCATGGAGTATTCAAATCGATTTGAATACATTTACCGTACTACTCAATACCCATATCCTGATTCCTGTTTTCAAGCTAATTTCGATACGTATTGAAAACGAATTGAATAAGGAAGCTGAAGTTACATAATGTTGTTTAACATGTCATCAACATATTGGCATGTTGGTCACTCTGTAGACCTTAGCTATAAACAATGTTGCGTTTTCCAAATGAGGCGCATGAAAACTTAATATTCTGTCTCTTAATGAAGAATGGTAATGTTGGCTTTTATGAAAACACGAAATATTATCACTTAATATTTTAGGAGAAAAATTCGCTCCGGTGCCGGAGATCGAACCCGAGTCCTTGGTTCTACGTACCAAGCGCTCTGACCACTGAGCTACGCCGAATTCAATCCACAGCACCGGACCGAACTTTCCTCCTTCGATGTTTCCCTTTGTGGCCTGACTCCAAGTTAGGCATATATATATATATATATATATATATATATATATATATATATATATATATATATATAGACGTGTATCCAATGTCAACTGCCATTATACTAGGAGCGCACTCAGCTGAGTGATTTGTTGGCCGGGAATCCGCAATGATTATGCACTGCTAGCTGAGAGAGCGCTTGGTACGTAGAAGCAAGGACCCGGGTTCCATCCCCGGCACCGGAGCGAATTTTTCTCCTAAAGTATTAAGTGCCAATATTACAGATAAATTCTGTAGGACAAATTAATATATCTATAATAACGAAATATTATGTTTATAACACTCCTTTTCACATACATGTTGGTAAAACAAGTGATATATCAAACAAATGACAATCGTTCACGCCTTAGCTTATTGAGATCGTTTTGAATACGATATCCGTTTTCATGGAACTCAATTAGTATTGAATACGATCTGATCCTACTTTTTAGGTGTATCGACTCAGATCGTTTTGAATACCCGCTTTCGTGGAAATTTTAATACGGTAATCGTATTCAAATCGATCTGAATACTCAATAAATATAGATCAGAATGTAATATGTATAATAGTACAAATAGAGTGAAATAGGGTACCATAGGGAAAATTAGATATAGAACAGAGTGAAGTGGGTTAAGTTAGATCCGATTATAATAAAATACTATGAACAGAGTGAAATCTCTTATATTAGCTACGCTTCTGCAAAATCATATCAATACGAGCAGGTTGATTTGTTGTTTTATTTCTTCTGTACCCTGTTTTGAATTTATAAAATTAGAAAATAAAATGTCACATATAGCTAGAAGATACTCAACAATATCCGAATCCGTAAATGGATAAATTTCTGCTACCTACGTAGCTATGCTTTTGTTGTCAATTCGTTTTTATGCACAGTGGAATACATTACTTTCTGTTCAGACATTGCAGACATTCCGTGATTGAGAATGTTTTGGGCGCTTGTTATCAAAATTTAAATGTACGCTATTGTTATATCTATGAAGATAAAAATGTCTATAACCTGTTATTACATCAAGACAATAAGCACATGAGACATGGTACTACTGCACTTTTTTTAAAGAAAAAAACGTGTCGTTGAAAACCTTCACTGGCAGTAATTATGCAGAATAACCAAAGTTTTCTCCAGTTCTTTATAAATACAGATATTTAAAAAAAGAGTAATAATAACAATATTAGTTCCAGAACAATAATAAATATCTTTGAAAGCATCTCTAACTAAGAACCTGTCCGCCACAAATGTCGTTATGGATATTTTCAATTGAAAAAATACAGGCTTAGCCGGGACTCGAACCCGGACAATTTGCGCCTGAGTGATAGACTGAAAGTCTGATTACTCAGCCACTGCAGAGTGACGGATGTATTTAGTTACTTACCTACATCCGGACTGAACACGTTATTTTTTGCAGGAGTTAGTAATTAGGAGAGTAACGAAACGTGATTGATGTAACCTTGATATTAAAATAAATTAATAGGACTATCGCTCTGATCATAAACTTGATTACTTAATTAACTTTATACGACAGTATTAATATGTACTTAAGAGCGACTTTGTACCCCTCAAGATCGGTAGCTGATGAGACAATTAATAATGTAAGATAAATATTCTACCAAAACAAGTAACTACGGACTCATGTATTGCCCGACCGGCGAGAAGCGACTATGGCTATTTCGTTATATACGGAATGATAATTTAAGACGTCATTTTAATGCTGCCCATGGTAAAGATCATGGGAAAAACAAAGTTACAGATACGTAATTATGTAAAATTTTTATTGAGTTGCTTATTTTATGGAATTTGGTTTTATTTGGAATTTATTAATTTCACAAATGTCAAAATGGTTAAACGATTTGTTGCCAACAGTTTAAAAAAATATTATGGAAAAATGGTCGAGATTTATATACTAATTATTAGCAATAGAAATGTATCTCAACATGAAAAATGTTATAGTTCATAAATTGCAACGTCTATGTCGACATTGTTGTGAAGATTATTTTTAAGTGAATCAGTGTAGCCTAAATTAGTTGCACAATCCGTGTTAAATGATTGTCATCTTGTCATTTCTCTGCATCTATCTCTTTGTACGTACTGTACCAACACAATGCAGCCGAATATTGATACATTAGTGGAAAACAAGAGGTGTCTGCGATCAGACATATTTCATATTTCATCATTTTTCGAATCCTTATCTTGGCTCCGACTCAACGATCGTAGAACTTTACACTGTCTTTCTCTTCTATTTCAAATGTTGTGCACCTCAACCCCAAGTTATCTGTCGTCTCGTCTTGTGTATTTATTCTCCAACCATAACCTAAATATTCGATCTCAGATGAACCGGTATATTGAGTATACCTCATCATGACACTTCCCGATACTCTTCATCATTCACCGTTTCAATTCCTCGTCATTGGAACTGCCTACTTCATAGGCCTACCTTAAGGGGCTGTCAGACATTTACTAATTTCAAAACTCGGTTGTCAAATAGACTGCTTAGACTGTGAGCTTTCCTAAAATATAATTTTTTTCTCGTATATGAGTTTTATTTTCAACATATAAATTTCCTTTATTTTAATAGTTACTTCGATTCACATTACTATAATTGTTTGATTCTTAGAATTACATGTAACTAAACTTGTTTTAATTTTGTTATTATTATTATTGTTATTATTATTAATTGTATATTGTTCCTGTATTTCTGCCATTTTTATATTTTCTATTGTTCTATTACTGGTTGAGTGGAATAGGAGGCTTTATGGCCTTAACTCTGCCATTAGAAATAAATCTACTAAATAAAAAAAAAGATGAATGTTCAATAGTTTTTGTGTGGACTTATCAATCTGTTCCTAATTTATGTTCAGAGTGGTGATTGTTTTTACAACGTGAGTTTATGTACTACCCACCACTGAAGCAAGTTTTTGTATGAGAGCGATGCATGGACGTCAGTCGTATCTAAAAGTTTTGAAGTGAAGTTGACGTCATACATTCCCCTTCAACTCAGTTTGACATGCCTGGTATATTCTTTATAAATATGGTACCAGGCGTACCGTAATAGAACTTTAGGAAACACAACATCAATGGAAACAAGGACATATAAACACTACCGGTCGAAAAATCAACTATTTTGGATAATTTTTTTAAATGATGTTCATCCTCACGAAAAAGAATCCTTCCCGATGCCGTACAATTGATTTGAAAACAAACACCCCTTCCCCTCGCCGCCAGAGGAAGCTACTTATCCATGTGTAATGTGCATTTGATGGCAACTTAAAATGACCTAGTCGGCTGGTTGGCGCAGTTGGTATAGCGCTGGCATTCTATACCCGAGGTTGCGATCTTAAGCCAGGTCAATGGCATTTAAGTGCGGGACAAAATTCCGGCACACCGGTGACGCTGATAAAACCTCGGCAGTTGCGAGCGTCGTTAATGACCTGGAGCATGGCCTTCTATACGCCAAGAATAATGGCATACGGCCATGCCTATACCCATTGTTGTGAGAGACTGGAATGGTAAAATGCCACGCAGCCGCTTAACGTTATTGCAGAAGATAAAAATTGCTGCCTGGTTTGAACTTGAATACAGTGTCGCTCAAATTAAGTGTTTATTCCGTCAGCATTTCGGTGGTCGCTGCCTTGCCAGACGAATTGTTTCCAAGCAGGTGGATCGGTCGCACAGGCATAATCTGTTGGCCTCCGCGATCACCTAATTTCACTGCCCTTGACTTCTATTTCTCGGGGTTCATCAAGAATCGTGCCTATGCGAATAGCCACGCATTATTCCTGAATTAGTGAAACGAATTGAACACTTGATAGGCCTACAATTGGTTACACCTGACATGCTCACCAGAGTCCATGGAGCGTTCATACGTCACTAACATTTGTGCATTCAGCAGAACGGAAGACATTTTGAAAATTGTACACCATAATTTTTCAACAATTGAAACTGTTTTTACATTTATGTGTTTTAATAAAAGTTTAAAACACTAACCATTCTTTCGTTTAATAGCTCTGTCGGCGAGGGGAGGAGGTGTTTGTTTCCAAATCGACTGTACGGCATCAGAAAGGATTCTTTCTCGTGAGGATGAATATCATTTCAAAAAATATTCAAAATAGTTAATTTTTCGATAGACTCGTTACTTATGAAAGACCCTGTATATCTTAAACTAGCTGAATTCCATTACTTGGAAGCATACAGTGCACAATTTTCACGGTGTGAAGAATAATGGTTCAATGAACTAGAATTAATTGTTTTATTTTCTTAATTTCCTGATTCAGTTGTTGTTTCGTTTTTCGTTACGTAACTCTGAATAGTTTCCAAGTCATGATTCTGCATAGAATCGAGCTATCCGTGCTTTCCGAAAATAAAAATCGGGACGTGATTGGATCGGAGACACGGCCGCGATACGTCTGGTTTAAACCGACAGGACTAGACGGGATGTTTCGTTTGACACCATAAATCCGCGAGCTATCATATCGGTGTCGAGAGATTTACTGCCCGGAACTTTTCGCTATCGCTCACGCCTAAATGGCAGCCAATCGCCACGGGCTCCCGCTCACGCCTCGCGCATGCGCGGCGCCAACACTAGGTCATGGTCGCATCACAATCGTATACCTGATCGAACGACACCACATTTATTTCAATCGTGTTGTTTTTTATAGTCACGAAGTTATAGTGTCAGAATGAATCACCCTGAAAAAACCTTACAGTACGTTTCCGTCCTGGTACGCCATGTGTCGGTCTGATTTTAAAGACATTACTCACGAAATTTTTCCTTTGATACGAAAATTAACGCGCTAGCACATGAAATCGTTACATACACTGCCCGGAAATTTTCGTCCTCGCTCAAAATTGCCGCCAATTGCCGAGGGCGATCACCCGTGCCTCACACATTTCCAACTCAAGGTTATTCTCGCATCGTAGTCGTATACCCGATCGAACGAGACCACTTTTATTTCAATCCTGTTGTTAGTCTAAAAGTTGTTGTTGTTTAATCAACTGTTCGAAAACAGGTCTGAACCTCACAAGTGATACCAAGAAGGTCCTTTCCCCTCCATTGCATACATCGTCGATTAGCTACATATTACACTAATCAGATTTCAGATACATACAAACAATTTATTGTTCTTCCTCTGGCACATATCGTCAAGTGAGACGTACTGCCTGATAATAGATGTGGGTCATACTCACGAAACCCATCACATTTCTTTCTCTTGCATAGATTTCTGTAATGACTTGTAACTTGAAAAAATGTCTCCTGTGTAAATAATATAGCACTATTACTGTGATCTTGCTCGTGCGGGTACGAACTGTGAACTTTTCTTACGTCTCTGTGCAGTCTGTCTTATTGTGGTGCTTCTGGTGTCAACACTGGATTTGTATAATTTGTGCTTTGTTAAACTATGCCAAGACAAGTGAACTCACTTTTATTACGACAGTGGATTGGAAATGATTCCATCCTTACCATCGACAAAAAAGTTAATGTTATTTAAAATTTACTTTAAGTGTACATTTTGAACAATCAGACAATTTTTGCGATCCCTTTCACAATTTGGACAAAAAAACCTAAAATAACCTATTTCACCTATTCCAATAACCTAAAATGGACTTCTTAAAAACCTAACTATCCGGTCCCTAATTTTAAGTAGTAACTTCAGCTGCTGCCAGGAAGTCAAAAGGGGGATAGCAATGGCCAAGGAAGTTTTTAATAGAAAAAGGAGCATTTTCTGTGGACCTTTGAAAAAATAACTAAGGAAGAGACTAGAGAAGTTTTGTGTGGGGTGTGGAATTATGGGTCTGAAACATGGACATTACGACTGATTGAAGGGAAACCACTGGAAGCGTTTGAATTGTGGATATGGACAGGCAGAATAAAAAATGAAACTGTGTTGGAAAGAGCGATGAAGAAAGAATAATGCTGAAACTGATCAATCGGCCAATCGTTTGGACTGACGGATTTCCCACAGTCCAAATAATTGGCCGGCCGTCGAATTCCATTTCAATTCACCCCCGGCTGTTCACCCCACGACATTTCATCCCCAGGTTGATTAGATTCCTGACAGTTAACCAGTCTCCGTTTTACCTACTGCCTTTATCCCCCAGACAATTCACCTCTAATGTTTTCACCCTCTCAGAGAAGTTTTAATCACTCATACAGAAATTATAACAATAATGGTAAGGGTGGTCGATCTGACTGAGAAAGAGCGAATTATATAAACTTCGACTAAGTCCTGTAATGTTTTGGATTATGTGGGAGTTCTGCTTGACGAGCTCTGTTAATGGTACGTATCAAAGCCATACGTTCTGGTAATTGTGCCACAATACCAGATGAAACTCGAGATAATTCCTTCCTAAGTATGCGTGATTGTGGTTCTTCTACACAATTGATGGCGGCCCTTTTAATTGCGCCCGTAACTTCATTTTTGGCGCATGAGTGTGTTCAGTACCTACTTGGCAATGTAGTTGTAGAATTTCCTGAAGTTGTTGCTCGGCCACTGCATGTCGGGTTTAGCACGCATGTCCAATATATGTCCTATCTCCACTTGACTTCTGTTTGTGGTACAGGTACCCTTCGTATGCAAGTTTTTGTCCATCACGTTGGCTTGGTATGAATTCAGCTGACATTTTTCTGCTTTCAAGATGTCGGGGAAGCAGCAAACAGCTACTTTTTGCCTAGCAACCATAAACAACCATAAACAATAATAAGGGAGCGAAAATAAAATGTATGTAATGCCTAGCAACCATAAACAATAATAAGGGGGGAGAGACTAAAATAAAATGTATGTAATGTCCAGGGGGCGATTTGTTGGAGTAGGCGAAATGTGGCGGGTGTTATATGTCGAGGGGTGAATTGACCAGAAACTGTCAGTGTACGTGACAGGCGGAAGGTACGTAGGTGACAATACCGGCAGGCCAATCGCTCAGTTGAGCTGCTGTTTCGTGTTCTTTCAGTTCTGTTTCGCGTTGTGTGTCATTTCTAAATACTCAAGAACATGAATTCGATTTCCGCTTGGGCCAATTACATGGTTGAATTTCTTCCAAAGATATTCCCAGCTGTAAGTTAAATGTTAGGTAATCCTATGACGTCAAATATCACCTCGGTATCACCAATTCCATGGAAATTAAATAACCCGATACTTGATGCAGTATATTTAAATAATAAGATTACGTAATCTTTCTAACTATCATAGATTAAGCATCGCAAACACCATGACTTACACTACAAAACCACGCATGGAACACGCATGCATGTCATCGCCGGCCCAGATCCGAGATGGACGCACTGCACTAGATCTATTTTAAATAAATCTAACCCTAATAAATTATTGCATTGTGTTTTCAAATGTGTAGTCTGTAAATCCGCTTCTTCCAAATAATTGAATCGGTTTTTTTAGAAACCTCGTAAGTTAAATTTTAACAAAATTGAGTTTATCGCTAATTCCTGTGCTATGGGGATAGATATACCTTTCTGCAGAAAAATACCATAAGTCAAACGGTGTTTTTGTTTTGACATGTGTGCTTGAAAATTAGATTTCATGGAGAAGGCTCATAAGTCAGTGACAAGACTGACACAAAATGAACAAAATTATAGCCTAACCTGTTGTGTTTGGTAAATTAATTATGTTGTGTCTGAATTTTGGATTTATTAGAATAATGTTGTTGTCTTTTGTGTAATGTATTGTTGTATTAGATTATTTCATGCAGAACTTTATTATTTATATCCTTAGTGACATTTCATACAGGTTAGAGTAAAATTTGTTCACATGAAGTAAAAAATATGAAGTCAGGTTCTAAATACTGGTTTTGAGAATCAAATTCGTATTTTTAACCAAATTTTCAATTATTCCATGAAATAAAGAGATTGTTTTGTTAAATCTTTACCAGATTTTGATAAACCCCATAAATGAAAGATTTGCAAACATGAATATTGAATCTTATTCTATTTCTAAAATATTATTTTGCGAACAGAAATATAAGTTATGTTTTTATCAACATTTACTATTTCAAATATTCCAATTCTTAACTCACGCATTTCTTTTAAACGATTTTTGTGTTTCCCAAAACCTTTGTATTTCGTGACATAAGGGGTTTCTAAAAAAAAACCGATTCAATTGACTCATTTCTTGCTTCACAAATGAACAGGGTCAACAATCTCCTGGTGGATTGCAGGTATGATCATGTGATTATTGTCAATACTCGCTACATTGTACGTTTCTGTGAGTTGTAACTTATAACATTTACCAAAGTAAAATAATAATAATAATAATAATAATAATAATAATAATAATAATAATAATAATAATAGTAAAAAAATCACGGCCTGAGAATATTTCCAAATAAATTTCTTCGCGCAGGAATATTCACAATACTAGGTGAGATCGCTTTTCTCATGTTACCATTTTTCATGTATGGTGTAACGATACTTGACAGTTCCAGACAGGCTAAGTACTTTCATCCATATCCCCAGATAGTTGCTCCAGTCTTTTCAGAAGCATTTAAGTTCTTGAAGCAAATCGATGTGTGTGAAATGTTTTCTTCTTTTTGACCACTGCTTGGTCCTTAACTTGCATTTACTTTCTTCTTTTTTTTTTTTTTTTTTTTTTTTTTTTTTTTTTTTTTTTTTTTTGCAATACACACGCGATAGCCGTATATGCATACAGCTCATGATGTTTTAAGAAGTAAACATAATCGCACTCCACTCGGCAATAGACTAGAACACTGACTATATGCATATAACCTGGCGGTGTATTTGCGCGTGTATGGGGAAGGAAAGTGAGAAGCCAAATTGTTAAAGTTTCGCCTGTCAGGTCGATCGGAAGATTAAACTGTCTTTGTATGAGGAGCCTAAAAAGAAACTGCCTCCTGAAGGATGCACTGGAAGAAATGGTGATCGGGAGAAAAGTTCGGGGAAGAAGAAGATATCAGATGATAGCATTATATTAATAGTATGGAAGAATAAGTAGAAAGTGGAAAAGAGGGAAGAATGAAAAATGCTGGATTTCCATTTACTTATACAGAAAACTACGAATGAATGAATGAATGAATTAATTAATTAATTAATTACAAATGCATTTTAAGGAACCCGCAGGTTTATTGCCGCCCTCACATAAGCCCGCCATCGGTCCCTATCCTGAGCAAGATTAATCCAGTCTCTATCATCATATCCCACCTCCCTCAAATCCATTTTAATATTATCCTCCCATCTACGTCTCGGTCTATCCAAAGATCTTTTTCCCTCGGGTCTCCCAACTAACACTCTATATGCATTTCTGGATTCGCCCATACGTGCTACGTGCCCTACCCATTTCAAACGTCTGGATTTAATGTTCCTAATAACGTCAGGTGAAGAATACAACGCGTGCAGTTCTGCGTTGTGTATCCTTCTTCAATCTGCTGTAACGTCATCCCTCTTAGTCCCACATATTTTCCTAACAACCTTATTCTCAAACACTCTTAACCTCTGTTCCTCTCTCAAAGTGAGAGTCCAAGTTTCACAACCATACAGAACAACCGATAACTTTCAGATCTTTTGACAGTAGACTAGATGGCAAAAGTTTCTCAACCGAATAATAACAGGCATTTCCCATATTTAGTTTCCGTTTAATTTCCTCCCGAGTGTCATTTATATTTCTTACTGTTGTTCCAAGATATTTGAATTTTTCCACCTCTTCGAAGGATAAATCTCCAATTTTTATGTTTCCATTTCGTACAATATTCTCGTCACGAGACATAATCATAATTATACTTTGTCTTTTCGGGATTTACTTCCAAACTTATCGCTTTACTTGCTTCAAATAAAATTTCCGTGTTTTCCCTAATAGTTTATGGATTTTCTCCTAACATATTCACGTCATCCGCATAGACAAGAAGCTGGTGTAACCCGTTCATTTCCAAATTCTCTCTGTTATCCTGAACTTTCCTAATGGCATATTCTAAAGGGAAGTTAAAAAGTAAAGGTGATAATGCATCTCCTTGCTTTAGCCCGCAGTGAATTGGAAAAGCATCAGATAGAAACTGGCCTATACGGCTTCTGTTGTAAGTTTCACTGAGACACATTTTAATTAATCTAACTAGTTTCTTGGGAATACCAAATTCAATGAGAATATTATATAAAACTTTTCTCTTAACTGAGTCTTATGCCTTTTTGAAATCTATGAATAACTGATGTACTGTACCCTTACACTCCCATTTTTTCACCAATATCTGTCGAATACAAAAAATCTGATCAATAGTCGATCTATTACGTCTAAAACCGCACTGATGATCCCAAATAATTTCACCTACGTATGGAGTTAATCTTCTTAAAAGAATATTAATTAATTAATGACTCCCAAGATATTTGTGATAAATGCGGCTTAAGTCAATTCGTAGTATGATTATTCTGTACCTATTCCTAAGTGTCTGATATTGGTAATCTTTTTTTATGCTGTATTTCAAGGTTATAAATTGTTGTTATGAAATGTAATTCATGAATTGATGTCTGTAAGTAAGTAAGTAATAATAATAATAATAATAATAATAATAATAATAATAATAATAATAATAATAATAATAATCATCATCATCATCATCATCATCATCAGGCTTAGGATCTGAGACAACTTAAGAATGAAGTGAACTTCTGTGCAACGGAGTATAGAAGAGTGAGGTGGCGCGGTGAGTTTTATGTACTTGTGCGTTAGTGTACAATCCGGTTCGTAATCAGAGGTACAGTATTTTTCCGTCTCTCCCCACGAAAGGAACTCAGGCCATCACAGTGCATTTTCAGTTCATAGTGAACAGTTTTTTTCGAACTAGTTGAAAGTGTGTACATGGTAACGCTAACGCCTTCAACGTCTCCGAGGTGCATGTAAAGTTGTGAGGTGATTATGTATCCTACTTCATTTTCCATCGTTACTAGATTGTACTATTAACAGTAGAATATAACGCAGCACATTGACGTCGTTGTTTACATTCACAGTATGTCTGTCTACTATGTTCAAGGACCTCTATATTCAAGTTGTGCGTACTTTTGTTGCTAAAGTGTTCCGGGTCCTAAGCCTCACAACAATAATAATAATAATAATAATAATAATAATAATAATAATAATAATAATAATAATAATAATAATTAATAAACAGAGAAGAAATGTCTAGTTGTGTTTTGAAAAGATTCATTTCAAGGTTAATTAATCCATTAATTTTATTACACAAAAGATTAATAAAAACTTGTCTGATGAAAAATATGGGTTATCCAACAAATTTAATTCATACAGATTTTAAAGTACTAACTTACTACCACAGAAATCAAGTAAAACATAAATATAATCGGCATGAATATCATACTCGAACAGAAAAGTCTACTTTCCATTGATTGAGTCTAAATGTCATACAAGTGCAGCACTAAAATATGTTGCTAGTTACGGCCCAAGACTTAAAATGAAATTATAAATAATTTTCTAAAATTAGAATATTTTAAAATTGAACCTTTTAAAAAAAGAGATTTATAAAGTTATTCATGATATATAATATTAACAAATATGTGTATATTTTACCATTTTATTTCTGTCGACTATATTCATGTTTTTATCTGGGGCCGTATTCACAGATATTTTTAGCGCGGGCTTTCGGTGGATTATCAGCGTTTTTCGTATTCATAAACCAGTGTTAGCGATAGGATATGATTTGAATTCTGTACTAGTAACCAGTGGATAACCGGGGCTAGCTTAGTACGCTCGTAGCGCGTGCTGCGAAATGTCTATGAATAGCACCCTTAATGTCTTATTGTCAATTTATATTAAATGTTTTTTTTTCTCTTTTCTCTTTCTTTTTTCTCTTGTGTGTTAGTTGTCGGTCTGAATTAAGTTAATTAGTGTATTTAGTAAACTGCCTTTGTAAACGTTATATTGTATTAGTGGCTAAAACCACACCGTACACGAGCGGGTTCTTACGGTAGTGCCTAGAAATATTTTTTGTTGTGTACTTTTGAATTGTACTCACTTTGCTTGCTAACTAAATAAATAAACTTAAACATGTTTCCCTCTTAGTGTATATATGGGCCACGTGGTGTCACGTTTATGCCCCAAGACCGGACAAGTCTGGATGTACTGCACTCGGAAGGAGCGTGACATGGGTCCAAATGCTGGGATCTGTCGTTTACCCCGTCATTTGCCGTGACGGGGCAATTTACGCTAGAACTATGCAGTTGTCAGCGACCTCTGAACTTGGTCGTCCAAGTTATTGACCTTCCTAATATTAAATAACCCTGTTAACTACGTATTTAAAAAAAATATGTTCAATGTTCACGGGAACGTATGTTGCATCACTGGAATTGTTGGAGCCGTTCCAGATACTCCGTACTCATTTTATTTAGAAATCTTGCAGCGCATGTAATCTATGTTTGCAATGACGCTCAGGAGAAACTAAGCACATACCTGTGTTCTAAAATACGCATGTACAATTCCCGATATCGCAGATAGAGTTAAATTTATGGAGCAGACACAGTAGTTGTACGCTGACAGATATGGAAATGCAAGCGCATGTTGATTAGATAGGTGAAAGTCACATCATGCAGGCAGAAGTAGATAGAGAAGCGGTAATGGTTCTTGATTATACAAAAACAGTTTCCTTACTACTCAGATATTGCTGGAAAGATATTCATACGAGTAGGGTAGAGTAGCATAAATCGCACCGCTTCCTAGATCGCACCACTGCTAGTTTAAAACAAATTACTGTAGTAGTGTGGCATCTAGTGGTATTGTTACAATCTACCATATGAACTTCCACCATGTCACTTGATTTCTGCCACTTCTTTGTGTCAGCAGCGTGGTGATAGTGTATCTAATATATTCGCTCAGGTGGATGTATATTTAGCTAACATTTTGTAACTAAATAACGGATTTGTATGCAAAGGAATCCTTAATCTTAAGATGTTATTCGTTTAAAGAGGTATTAAAGAACATTTAACTTAGTAGGATTTTCGAACATGTTGTGATTATAGGCTATAATGAAGAAAATAGTAACTTATGGCGTAGTTTCTCAATTCGCACCACTTTGTAGGTGCCTAATTCGCACCGGTGCGATATGAGCACCTGTAGCCATTCTAACCATACAAAAGAAGGCCCCAAAAATTTTAACTGAACTAGGAATGCATCAGGTGGGTGCAATATCAAGTGGTGAAAAGGACGTTAATACAACAAGTGTGTGCTGTACAAGCGCACCAGGTATTTTGTGCCACCTGTGATAATTTTTAAACGTCAAACAATGCATCCTACATTATCAGCTGGTGCTCCTCCAGGATCGTTATTTGTTTGCTCTGAGTCAGGTTACATCAACAGCGAACTATTTGTCGAATAGCTCAAACATTTTATTTGCCACTCAAAACTGCCATAGAAAAAAGTCTGTTTCTGTATGTCCACCTATACGACCCATTCTAAAATTTAGAAGCTAGATTATCTCGGGAAAATGGTGTGCTCCTGTTTCAGCTTCCTCGTCATAATACTCATAGGGCCAGCCTTTAGATGTTTCTATCTTCAAATCATTTCAGACAGCTATATCATGAAGCATTTCTTAGGTGGCTTCGAGATAATCGTGGAGAAAAGATGACGCAGTTTACAGTCTGAATTGCATGGTGAAGCACATGGCAAATATATAACAATAAAAAACGCATTCAGAAAGTTTAAATGTTACGTAATTTACGCTCTCTTTTTTTTAATTCATTTGAAGATGTGTTACTCTTTTTAATTAATTTCTATAAACTTGTAATTTGAATTTATTACATTATTCATTCAAATACTCTTCAATGGGTTCAACATTAAAAGCTTTCCTTCATCCTGTTTCCTGCAGATAAATAGGTGCGATTTAAGAAACCGCAGGTGCTATTTAGGAAACTAGTTGCCTAGATGGCACCACTGACATGTGTTTCGAAAATGTCATTTTAATTAAAAAATATTAAATCAAATTCAAGGATTCTTTTTTACATGAAAGGTAAATGTTCTGGGAATGTATTTCTGTAAAGGAATGCACAAAATAGAAACTGTATTGTTCAATAAGAATTACAAATGCTAAAGTGGTGCGAAATAGGCAACCTTACCCTATGTGTAGGAAACTGAGTATGATGAAAAACTGTATGTTGTTCATTAAGTCTTTAATTATGTTTATAATTATAATTAGGCTTCGAGACTTCGGACTCAATAGAGCAGTTCAGTGGGAAATCCTCATAACGGCATAGTTAGTATAGTGGTAAAGCGTACGGTGGGTGGGAGTACTGCAGAATTAATACCAACAAATACGCAAAGAAAAATACTCTGGATTTGAAGATTTTGACGAATAATTTGATTTTCATACAAATCTATTCTCAAACTGTGTCTGAAACTATTACACGGTTAGAAAAATCAGAGCAATAGATGCCGGAAGCCCTCAAATTAGTTGAGGAAATGACACAGAGAATTAATGAGACACCAAGTACACCGGTTACTGAACGTGTAAAACAGAAGTGGAAATTAATTTTATGTAAAAATAACGGATATGCAACATTGTGAAACATAAACAGCAAATTAATGGACATAGATTCACCCGAAAATAAAGGACTGTCTGTTAGAGACTGCAATGATGTTAGGCTTTTTCGTTTTGCTCCTATCACGTCATGCGACGTAGAACGCAGCTTTTCACAATACAAACTGTGTTTGGCAGATAACCAAAAAGATTTACGTTTGAGACACTGAAAATGTATCTTGTAGTACATTGCAATTCCGTACTGTATCTGCACTTCCTAAAGACGACCAATAGCATAAATGAAGAAATTAAAATTGCTAGGCTACATGTTTATTTCCACCATTATGTGTAGACTATAATTAAACACAAATGCTTATAAAATACAGGAGAATAAATATGTTTTTAACAAATTTTGACGTTGTCATTGTGTAATGTATATTTACTTTCAGTATGTAGCTACACTTAACGCCAAAAAGAATGGTCGAAGGAAATGCTAAGTTCTATCGCGCGGTTCACTCGTGTAAACGCAACGCTCTGCAGGCATTGCTGTGGTGTCTCTTCATTGAAAGTCGTCCGTCTACAATGTAATCAACTTTACGTGCTGTGTATGGCCTAGTGGTAAGATGTCTGACTTTCGTACGGCGGTTGTGAGTTCGGCCCCGGTACGGTAAAATCATTATTATTTCTTTCTTAGTTTTTAATTAATTTATTAGTTTAGAAATGTGAAATGGCATTTGCTTATAAACTTCGTTATCTCTGCCTTGTAAAAATATTATTGTCCATCACTTGTTGGCTATTAATAGGCGAGACCTAGTCTGTATAAACAAAAAATACTTGTTTCACATCCTAAAAAATCGGACGCATATCAAGCATAAATAAATGATTAAATAAACAAAAAAAACAAACAATTTGTTAATATATTAACAAAAAAGGCCTGTGGTGGGGACTAATATCTCGTCCACAAATCACCTGCGTCAACAATTGCCGTCATTCTGCGCGGTATGGAGGCCACAAGATTATGGAACAGGTCTAAATTCATGGCCACATCCTCCCACGCATCTAGAACTCTGTCCCACAATTCGTCAGCTGTCCGAACGGATGGTTGTTCTGCGCTATTAGAGCGTAGGATCCGTTTGACTGTAAACCACAAATTTTCAATCGGGTTCATATCTGGTGATTTTGGAGGCCAATCGACCAGGTCGACATCAGGTCTCCTCGTAAACCATCTTTGAATCCGGTTGCCGGTGTGTACCGGGTGATTATCCTGCTGGAAGAAAGGTTTTCCTTCTGGATATCGTTCTCGGTCGGAAGGAATCATTAAATTTGCCAAAATGTGTTCGTAGACTTCTGCCGTAAACCGATCGTGGATGCGTTCGAGAAGTCCTACCCCATCGTATAACATCCACCCCCTACACGCGACGCTCACGCGACCCGACCTGTTAAGTCGTCCCACGAAGCGTTCATCGTATCGGTGGCAACCATACGATAAACTAGGGCAGGACCATCGTTGCTATTTATCTCGTCGGAGAAAATTACATTTCTCCAATCGAAGTCCTGTCGGAGAGTAGAATACGCTAGACGGTCCACGGCATGCTCCATCGTCAAATGTTCTCTCCTCATAGGTCGACGACACTGTATGCCACGCTCTCAATTGTGTCTCTGCCATCTTCAAGAGTAATGACGAGACAGAACGTTTTATTAACAAACAGGAGTATTGCTTGGAAGAGAGAGGGAGATTTATTATTTATTAGAGTTTGGACATATTTTAAGAGATGTCGCCACATAAATATAACTTTGCGAGACGTATATGATGGCAAATTTGTAATTAAAAAAAAAAGGGAGAGTGTGGGAGATAAGACCTTCAGCTACTACTATTAATTCGTTCAACAGACCAATGCCGTAACGACTTACGCTACGCAAACTATTAATATAATTTCTGCATAATACTTGGTTTTCCTCTTCATATTCACTTCGGTTGATTTTGTATTTATCAATTTTACTATTATTTCACTCTTCAGAGGCCCTGATGTATCTAGAATCAACCCTCCATTCGATTTTATAACTTATTTTAGACTCTTAAACAAAATACAGCAAATATGAATTTTGAATTCATTTTGATAAAGCTGTCAAATAAGTCGAATTATAATGAAGAAATAATATAATTTTAGTTTTGTTTCCGTCTTGACTTATTTTAATGTTAACCCAGAAGTATATTTGTTAACACGTTTTAACATTTTACTTGTGAACGTTTTCGCCCATTTTGGGCATCTTCAGACCATAAAGATAATCTGTACATAATTGCATAATACATATTGAAATTCTACAAACAATTAATGGAAATTTATAAATACACTGAAAACATTTTCTAAAAAGGTACACTAAATACAGCAACAAATGGTAGTTATATGATAAATATGTATATTTAATGTCATATTATAATCATTCATGACAGCTAGAGATAGCGAAACGAGTTATTATATTGGAACAATAAACTGTAAGTCAAAAGTGAATACTTGTTTAACAATAAGACTCGTAGGTTAAATGTGCATATTTTAACAGAAAGTCACATAAAAATATTACATATCAAAAGAACTTAATATCATCAAAAAAAAAATCAAAAACGTTCAGAAAGGTGTAAGGGGTCCTAGTTGACTGTTATATTGAAGTTCGTGTAAATAGAAAGGATGTGGATTGAAGGCGAAAGGTTTGGAATGACAAAATGAATATTAAATGTAGTTTATATGAACTTAGATGACGCTATGATAATCTATTATACACATATGTTGTGAATATGCACTATTGTGAAAGTTGCAATATAAAATACAGTCAAATTGTTACAAGTATGTGTCGTTATGATGGATATCAAGTTGTTATTGTTAATCTCGTATTGCCGTAGAAGTTCGTTGTGTATTGAAGATTAATAGATTAATAGTATATGACAAAATATCATTATGTTGCAGTCGTAAATAACTTCATAAAAGTTGAGAAGTATATTAAAATCACATGTTAAAATGAGTTAAAAGTCGAGGATCATCGTAATCCTAAGAATTAAGCTGCTATCATCGAAACCAATGAAATTATTGCTTGGAGGCACAGATACTTATGGGAGATAAAATGTTTAAGGGCACAAAATAAACCTATAATTTACTCAGATGAATCTTGGGTAAATGTCAATCTGGATTTAACTTTAATTTTTAGATATTTAATGTGTAGTTGTGACGTTCCGTTTAAGACACTCTTGCGCGCAATTATAGTTGTGACATTCCGCTTAAGCCATTGTTGTGCGTACTCTTCTACAGTTGACGTCGCAACAACGCACTCCAATCAGCGCTGTACTGCAATTTAAGGTCCAAATACTCTATAGTCTATAGAAAAATAAACTGTCCTGAAAATGCATTACAAGCATTCCGCTAGATAGCAGTAGTGTGTTATGATGAGCTGTTCTCTTGTTACTAGTTGAATCGGGGATTGCAGAAACAGCACATGCCATGAAAACTAAATTATTCAGTAGACACAAAAACGGGTATTACTGAGTAGACCACAACTTTGGTTATAGTACTGGCTTCTTCAGACAGAAGCCTAATAGATGTGTCGTTTTATACCAAATTTATTGGAATCTAATGAATTGTTAATGAAATAAATCAATATGTATTAGCTTGACATGTGCTGTTTCTGCAAGGAATCATAATTGTAGTGTAATAATTTCAGTTCAACTAATGTTTATTTGTCAAATTAGAGATATATATATGCATAGGTCTACTGTGTACTGAATACATAAGTTCAGCATATAAATGAACTTATTTTTTCACAATAGGCGACTGAAGAATATTATTGTAAAATTCTTGATATCCATGTGGTATGTAACGCATTACTTTGCGTAAGTTATATTGTCAAGCTTCTCTCTTTGAATTGGCACGATTTTGTCTGGATATGCCAACTCTGCTTTGTACTTACAAGCAAACATTCTCAAGGGGACAGATAAAAAAATTAATGTTTTATCTTCCATCATTTTAATAATGTCAAAAGAAGTGCTTACACAAATTTTGGCCACTCGAGCGCAATTACGAAGGCCGTTAAAAATAAGTTTCCCTGGGCCCTTTACAGAAAGAGAACAAAATTTCATGGCAAGTTTTATTGGAACAGATATAGCAGTTGAGTTATTTTTCAACATATTTCCCACCAGAATTGAGACATTTGTCATTCAGTGGGTTCAATTTTTTTTATCCTTGTGTCGTAGATGTCTACCGTCTGGAATCGGAACTAATGTGTCGGCACATGTCTTTGACATGAGTTGTTTCTGCGCGCTTCCAGGATTTCACAGGTCTCCAAACGTGAGACGGCTATACTGATATGTGGGTTCTGCATAGAGTGATAGCCCTATATCAAAAGTCCATGAAACTCGAATAAACTCATTTCGCCACAAATAGTGACATGTGCTTTTTCTACAATCCCTGATTCAGTTGTGCCAACTATACAGTCTTCATTGAATTTCATTCATCAAAAGTAATATGATGTGGTAAAAGTGTAATAGTTTATAGTCTTCTTAATCTTATGGTTCTACGTATTCTCTTTAATAATATTTATTCCTTCATTTCTTCTCATTATTTTAGTAATATTTATTCTTTCATTTCTTCGTCTTATTATTTTAGTAATATTTATTCCTTCATTTTTTCACCTTATTATTTTAGTAATATTTATTCCTTCCTTCGCCTTATTATTTTAGTAATATTTATTCTTTCATTTCTTCGCCTTATTATTTTAGTAATATTTATTCCTTCATTTTTTCACCTTATTATTTTAGTAATATTTATTCCTTCCTTCGCCTTATTATTTTAGTAATATTTATTCTTTCATTTCTTCGCCTTATTATTTTAGTAATATTTATTCCTTCATTTTTTCACCTTATTATTTTAGTAATATTTATTCCTTCCTTCGCCTTATTATTTTAGTAATATTTATTCCTTCATTTTTTCACCTTATTATTTTAGTAATATTTATTCCTTCCTTCGCCTTATTATTTTAGTAATATTTATTCCTTCATTTTTTCACCTTATTATTTTAGTAATATTTATTCCTTCCTTCGCCTTATTATTTTAGTAATATTTATTCTTTCATTTCTTCGCCTTATTATTTTAGTAATATTTATTCCTTCATTTTTTCACCTTATTATTTTAGTAATATTTATTCCTTCCTTCACCTTATTATTTTAGTAATATTTATTCCTTCCTTCGCCTTATTATTTTAGTAATATTTATTCTTTCATTTCTTCGCCTTATTATTTTAGTAATATTTATTCCTTCCTTCGCCTTATTATTTTAGTAATATTTATTCCTTCATTTTTTCACCTTATTATTTTAGTAATATTTATTCCTTCCTTCACCTTATTATTTTAGTAATATTTATTCCTTCCTTCGCCTTATTATTTTAGTAATATTTATTCCTTCATTTTTTCACCTTATTATTTTAGTAATATTTATTCCTTCCTTCGCCTTATTATTTTAGTAATATTTATTCCTTCATTTTTTCACCTTATTATTTTAGTAATATTTATTCCTTCCTTCGCCTTATTATTTTAGTAATATTTATTCCTTCCTTCACCTTATTATTTTAGTAATATTTATTCCTTCCTTCGCCTTATTATTTTAGTAATATTTATTCCTTCCTTCGCCTTATTATTTTAGTAATATTTATTCTTTCATTTCTTCGCCTTATTATTTTAGTAATATTTATTCCTTCCTTCGCCTTATTATTTTAGTAATATTTATTCCTTCATTTTTTCACCTTATTATTTTAGTAATATTTATTCCTTCCTTCACCTTATTATTTTAGTAATATTTATTCCTTCCTTCGCCTTATTATTTTAGTAATATTTATTCCTTCATTTTTTCACCTTATTATTTTAGTAATATTTATTCCTTCCTTCGCCTTATTATTTTAGTAATATTTATTCCTTCATTTTTTCACCTTATTATTTTAGTAATATTTATTCCTTCCTTCGCCTTATTATTTTAGTAATATTTATTCCTTCCTTCGCCTTATTATTTTAGTAATATTTATTCCTTCCTTCGCCTTATTATTTTAGTAATATTTATTCCTTCATTTTTTCACCTTATTATTTTAGTAATATTTATTCCTTCCTTCGCCTTATTATTTTAGTAATATTTATTCCTTCCTTCGCCTTATTATTTTAGTAATATTTATTCCTTCATTTCTTCCCCTTATTATTTTCATTTATTCCTTCATTTCTTTAACTTATTATTTTAGTAATATTTATTCCTTAATTTCTTCACCTTATTCTTTTAATAATATTTATTCCTTAATTTTTTTCACCTTATTCTTTTGGTAATATTTATTCCTTCATTTCTTCACCATACTCTTTTAGTAAGATTTATTCCTTCATTTCTTCACCTTACTCTTTTCGTAAGATTTATTCCTTCATTTCTTCACCTTACTCTTTTAGTAAGATTTATTCCTCCATTTCTTCACCTTATTCTTTTAGTAAGATTTATTCCTTCATTTCTTCACCTTATTACTTTAATCTTCTTCTGGGACATCGTCTTCTGCTTTTTCATCTTATCACTTTACCAACTCCCTTTTGTCTTTTTTCTTCTTTGTATTGTTCTTTTCGCTTTCTTTTTATTCTGCGCCTGCTGATCTTCCGTCATTTCGTTCTTTTTTTCGTCTGCAAGGTATATTTGTCGCAGAATCCAATTGTATAGAAAAAAGAAAAGTATTTTTGAAATAAACTGAATGTATAAACAGGAGCTACTCGTTGAGGAGAACTACTAATAAATACATAGGCCTATGCTTTTCGGAGCGATTAATCTCATAATAGTACTGTATTAAAAAGCCCTTCTATAACTACAAGAATATTGTGCTCCTAAAACTCCACCCTTTAACAAGATCTTCCTAGTGTAAGCTTTCAGAACGGTAATAAATCCAATACTGGCTATAAAAAAACGAAGTCACCGGCATAGATCAAGCAGTATCGCGTTTGTCTGCTGATCGGCAGTTTAACTCGGTAACAATATGGAGAATCCAGCCTCATCTCGCCAAATAGGCCTACCATTTCGTTATCACCACTTACATCGACGCTAAATTACCTAGCGACCTAGTAGTTGATATAGCGTCGTTAAACAACATTAGAATCTACATTAAAAAACAATACAAAGTGAGTCGGTGATCGAACCCGTACAGATTCTCTGGTGGACAAAGTAGTTGTGTAGCAACTCTTTTGCTGATAATTGGCTTTCTTTTAAGGAGGAAGCCTACCGAGCTTTTATGCGTAAATGCCTCCGAAACCAAAATTGGAGTTTTGGCATAAAACCATATTCCAACCCTTGCGTCACACGGAGATATGTTTATTTTACGCGCAAGGCCATTTTTAAGGAACTACAGCAGCATTCAAATGACATGTGCATGGGTGGGCAACTCGTGCTCTCAAAGTGTCAACACAATCTCAGTGCAGGTAGAACGGACTCTTTACTAGCTATACTGTCTGTGCGGTTCTTTCAAGACACAAGTTCGATCACGTCTGCAGTAAGTGGTGGCTCGTTTCAAGTGAAAAACAATATAATTCCCAGATCATTTCCCTTTAGTTACAAGTAAAAAGATAATTTTTTTTATTAAGAAGAGAGTTAAAGCTTGTATTCTATTACACTTTCTTACGCATGACATTTTACGAGTATGTTACAAATAAAAGTGAAGGTTTTAGTAAAGAAATACTGTCTGCATCTGCTTTAGAACAGCTGAAGGTAAAAATGAGATATCAACAAGGTGAGACATATCAAATATCATTAGCACGTTGTGCGTGCGAAATACAGAATTGCACGACATATAATCGACTAGCTAAGAACATTTATGGATAAATTTGAAATGTGGCAGAATCATGTAGAACACAGACAACTTCACTTTCTTTGACTATAAACTATCTTGAACAGTGATAAGAAAATCTTCTATCAAATATAAGACCCTACTTCAAGACCTACAGCAGAATTCACTGCTAAGTTTGGAGAAACAGTGACAATTAACAAGGAATCGAAATTTTTATGAAATCTTTTTGGCTTACGCCGATAGAAAATCCTGAATTAATAAATCTACAGAACAGCACGCCACTCAGATTCCAGCAAAATCAGGAATCAAACTACTCGTAATGTTGCCTAAGTCAGAATTTCCAAATATACTCTTTGCTTCCATATGTACTGTATGTGCTTGAGGCAGAGTTTAATACAAGAAAGAAGTGTAAAAGCTCTCAAAGTAAAGAAAGAGCTCAGAAGTAAGCTTATTTCACCTGCCGTGACATGTAAAAAATACTTCCTTGAATTTGTTATTGTTTGCGAATACAGACTATTACCTTTCTGAGAACAGAAGAATACTCTTTAATATATAAAGACTTGTAAATTCTATGTTCTACGTTTCAAATAAGACATATAATAAGAAATATTAACAAATAGTGTAATAATAAATAAGTGTAGCAACTATATTTGTTGTAACTTGAAAAGGTTGTATTCAGTTTGTGTTTCCAGTACTAAACTAATTTACAAAGCTAGAAAATAATATAATTTTGTTATGTGTTCAGGTATAGTCTGTCTAAAATTACTATAATTATTGTACCATGTGTCATTCTGAAATTCAAATCATGGAGTAGATATCACGACCACCTGCATGAGCCGCCAGAGCGCACCTTGGCTTTTGCAGCGAAACTACAAACAACTTGTAACTGCTGCGGTTGACTCCGTCTGCCTTTCTCTCTTTCAAGGTTTTTTAGCACTTTGAGAGCACGAGTTGCCCATCCATGGACATGTGCGTTGTTCTTTAGGTTGTTCGTTGAAGTTGGAGTGACTTTTTCTCAAAATAACATTTTTTAAATGCAAAATGTTTCAAGGGCTTCAGTGTTTCTCCGATCTTCTTGAAAATTTACATGCATATACACACGTAATTGTTATGTGTAAACTGTACTATGGATATGAAAAATATGCATTAAAAATTTTCAAAAATATTTTTAGACGAAATTTGAAAAAGTGGAAACTAATAATTTTAAAAGTTCATATAGTATATATATTTTTTCTACACTAAAACTGTACAAAAAATAAAATCCATAGTAAATATTATTTATATGTATTTAATATGTGTATTCTAAACATGTTCCAGAATGATAACTAAAAAATTAGGATACCTGGAACTTTTTAAACATTATTCAAATACTTTTTATTTGCAATAAATGAAAAATTATGCAACCAAATCACTTCATATTTGGTCGATGTCGTTCTTTAACCATCCTAAGTAACACTAAAGATATGGTGAAATTTGGATGAAAAATAAATGATCGTCTCATAGTTTTTTGAATTCATTCATTTATTTAGTGTTCTGCCCAAAGGCAGTTCCTTCACTGCAAACTCAGCGTTCTCCAATCTTTCCTATTTTCTGCCTCCCTCTTTGTATCCGCATATGATCAGTAGATCTTTATGTCGTCTATTATTTGATATCTTCTTCTGCCACAAATTCTTCTCCCGTTCACCATTCCTTCCAGTGCATCCTTCAGCAGGCAGTTTCTTCTCAACCAGTGACCCAACCAATTCCTTTTCCTCTTCCTGATCAGTTTCAGTATCATTCTTTCTTCACCACTCTTTTCAACACAGCTTCATTTCATATTCTGTCTGTCCACTTCACACGTTCCATTCTTCTTCATATCCACATTTGAAATGCTTCTATTCACTTCTCTTTACTTCGTCGTAATATTCATGTTTCTGCCCCATGCAATGCCACACTCCATACAAAGCACTTCACTACTATCTTCCTTAGTTCTTTTTCCAGATGAATTGATCAATGTTATTAAGCAAAAACCAAATAGCTAACTGAATTTGAGTTTTATTCACAACATAATATATGTAATTTCAGAAGTTCCTACTACTTCCACTTTTTATTTCTTTGAAGAGTTTATTTCGTACCTTTTCCAACATATGTCATAATGCAGTGTATCTGCAATTTAAAAATATCGTTAAATAAAATAGCTGATTTTCACAAAACTTTTTAACGGACGGCTGTGTTGTTAAGTCCAAAATTCGCTTGAAGATAAGATATTGAAGTTATGTCGTTTGCAAATATCATAAGCGAGGGACAGCATAGAGAAGAAGTTGTCTGTACTTAAGAAATTAGCATATTGCTTGTGGCACATTTACGACCTCTCGCCGTGGCTGATATATCCTGTCTCTAAAAAACGAGAACGTTGACTCCAAGTTACTGCTCTTCAGGGATGACAATCTACTAACCACACTTAATGGCGCAAACTCTTAAAATTATGGCAATATAAAAATTGGTCATCTCCATCGCTTTACTTTTAATGCTGAAATCACTTATATAACATAATAATACGTAATATTTATGTTTGGTAATTTTTCTTCTTTGTCATCTTCTCTGTTTATTGCGCCTTCTCTTTTCCTCTTCTTCTTAATTCCATTTTCCTTTGTTTCCTACACTCCTTTTCTTTTTCATTTTCCTTCTCTTCCTAGGCCTAAATTTTATCTCTCTTATTCTCTTTGTTATTCTTTTTATATTCTCTCCTTCTCCGCCATTTTATTGTTTTTTCTTCTATCTTAAGTTCATATTACCCACGTTCTTCTTTTTCTTGCTTAGATCCTCTTCTTTAATTTTCTTTCTTTTTTCATGTATGTCTCTTGTTTTCTTTTTCTTCAAAGGTAAATAACATTTATCTACGAACACTGGATACAAAGTAAAAGTCATGCTAGTGCCTAACATCGTTATCATTGTTGTAGGCACGTTTTAGATTATTTTTAAAGGAAACATAAAAAAATTGAAGTCAGTTACAGATGCAGTCTTTATAAAGACGAAGAAGTGATAGAGCATCTGGTGTCCTTCATTATCTTTATTATAGCTAATTCTGATGCCATTTCGAGGTACATTGTCAGTACGCCTAATAGTGTTCAATCTCAACCACAGAAACCCTACCTCATGTTCTTGGCATCATTTGATAAAGTGCAAAATAGCATCTTCCATCAAAATCAACAATAGCAGCCTAGAGGTTAATGAAGACTTTCACTGTGTCGCTTCCAATAGGAGTCATAGACAAGTCATAATTGCTATTGACCCTAACAAGAAGATAGAATACATTTTGGATCCCACCATATAATCTGAGTTCTGCAGTGACCAGCCTTTGGACGCAGACAACGAGAAGAAGCAAATTTATGAACCAACATCTGACGTCTTTAAAAATTCCTGTCAACTGAAGACAATTGAAATTATGTATCTATTCATTGGAAATCGGGGTACTATAACAATATATATATATATATATATATATATATATATATATATATATGAACGATTTAATTAACAGAGAACAATTTGTAAATAAATTGCCTTATGAGCCTTAACTCATCTATTCAGATTCTGAAATGTAATTTATATAACAACAGCACGTAATTTAAATGATTTATACTTTGTTACATGCACTGTACTCTAAATTTATATTTATGTTCTTCTTTTATTGTGTAACATTATTGCATTTTGTTAGGTATACTTTGTCATTTTAGGCAAGCTACTCTGGTGGTAAGTTTGTAAATTAAATTAAATAGAAGAATGACTACCTTCAGTAAGGATTTACTCACACCAAAGGACCTGATTTAATGCCCAGTGTATTCTGTGTTTGTAAAAGTTTCTCTAATGAATATAATTATGAAGCCTGTTAATCTTACTTGTTCATTTAAGACGAAACTCACAGTATAATTAAATTAATATATATTTATGTTTTCAAAATCAAATTTAAAATAATTGAATCAGTTATTTGAGAAACCACACTAGTCCATTTTTAGCGAAAGCCAGTTTTTTTGTGTTTCTGACAGTAACACATGTATTTGAAAGTCTGTAGGAGGAAGTGGACGTGTACGCCTTATTTTAAGTGATAATGCCATTTCAGTATTTCCGTGAAGAGGATGAAATCAAAAGATTCTTTATGAAGATATATTTTCCTGACCTATTCATAACAAGAGATGATACACCTGAGGAGCGTAGTGTGGGACTTCAATAAGATATCAGTGTTTTCACTTTAAAACTTTTTGGGATTTTTATTTTTATTTTGTAATATAAATGACAAAATAACAATATAATAATCTATAGCGCCACAGGCCCGTAAGGGCCCAGACCGACCAGCCTGCTCCTGGCCTCACGTTCACATGCCGATGCAGAGGTGGACGATCATCCAATCAGAATGGAGGTATAGTGTTGTTAGCACGATAATCCCCTCCAGCCGTTATAGCTGGCTTTCGCTACCTATCGTAGCTCCCCAAATGCATCACGTTGCACCGGTCCCATACACTGGCCGAAATTTCATGAGAAAATTTCTTTCCCCATGAGGACTCGAATCAGCGCGCATTCCGTAATGCGAGTCCTAGGCAGGATGCCTTAGACCACGATGCCAAGCCGCATTATGTATTAAATTTTGTATTTAAATAGCTTTTGTTCTCATTAGCTTACATACAAAATAAATATAAACTACTCTAAATTTAAGGCAAATATTAAAGGTGTTTGAGAAGCAACACATGTCCACGAACCTTATGACATCCTGGCAATCTCAAATATAATTACAGATGACTTTAATATATTTAGAAACATTGCAATTCATATGGAAATTTTACCCTAAAAAGACATAAATGTACATCCATTATTTATAGCTGCAGAGAGGTTTTTTGCAGTTTTCTAAAAACTTATAGCTAAGGACGCGTGTGATTTCTCAAATAACTGTTTCAAGTGAGAAAGGGACAAAAAGTCATAAGAGAAAACCTGTGAGTGTTCAGGTGAATGCAGTCTTATCTCTTATGACGTGACAAAATTTATTGCCAAAGTAGGAAAAGTTTATAGCTTACTGTAGTTCAGCTTTTCTAGTTTGCACGAGAGTACTTTGTGAGTCCTTTGCTAAGAAAATCAACACAGTAACTCTTTTGGACAAAGCCACATTAATGAGAGACATATTAAACATCTGGCAGCAATTATCTCAGTTGGTAGATTAAATGGCTACAGACTGGAAGGCCCCAGGTTCAATTCCTGGTGTTGGCGAGGTTATTCTCGTTGCCAAAATTTCTCCCGGTTCACTCAGATTATTATCCACGGATCTTCTCCGGGAGTTAAGGGGTTAGCTACAGCTTACAGCATCTTGTACAGTAATGAAAATTGGTATGTATAAAACACTGTCCTTCTGCTATATGAAAAAAATATTTTTACTATTGAAAAAATTATATATATATTTTTTTTTTTAATTCAAAATGTTGGCAGTTCACTGTGCACTAATGAAGCTTCTCCCTCATAACTCAAAACTCGTTAACTTTTTCATGCTCTCTGTCTTTTATTTCATTGCTGAATCTTATGTTTACAATATCATGCTCTTTCAACTAAATTCCTTAATAAAATAAATAATATTTTTATTTTATTTTTTATTTTGTGTAATAGAAAATACTGATATTTGTCCATTTTTTAAATGGATTTATTTATTTTTATCAGACAATCTATCAAAGGTAGAGAAATCATCTTGCATGATATTGTAGATATGACATGCATAAATACACACAAAAAAGTTCAACACAGAATGTTAGATAGTTTTTGAGTTATAGGTATGGAAAACGCATCACCACTGTACAGTGAACTGAATTTTGAAAAAAAAAAATGTAAATAATTTTTTTTAAATCGTAAAAATAATTTCTTCATATAGCAGAAGGACAGTGTTTTACACATACCGGTACTAGTTTTCATTATAGTACAAGATATAGTAATGGAGGAAAAATATGTTGAATATTTCCAAAATTTTACTGCTATAAGCTGTACCTAACCCCTTAAAGGCGGTCGAAGCGTGGTGCCGACCACTTCACCTCATTCTAGTGTCGAGGTCATGAAAGCATGGATCTATATCTTTAAGCCCGAAATCGCCTTTTTGGTGCGTACAGGGCGTTGCTTACGAGATTATACAAGCTGGCGCATAGCGCTTGAAATACGGGTCTGAAGTGGTTCCCTCGTAATGCCAATTCCGCCGCTCGGAGCGCTGTTCCATCCTAAATATTCATAGCAGAATACTTAAATGACATTGACATTTGGGACATTTAAAGGACTCACCATTGCTTATTAAATGCTTCGTACAATATTTTATGGATAATAGACGTAATTTCCAAACTTCTACGTCTCAATTATATTACAATAAAAGGCTGTCATTCTTGATATTAAAAAATATTACATATTATAAACTAAGGTATTACCTTTCTGTTGTTCAATTCATACACCGTACCATTTCGAAAATAATGAAAGAAACTTAATATATTTTACATGAACACTGTAGTCTACCGTATTCATGCATTCATTTATTATTATTATTATTATTATTATTATTATTATTATTATTATTATTATTATTATTATTATTATTATTATTATTATTCCAATGAATTAAGGTACTGTATTATATTCCATTTCCCTGACTTCATAATTTAATCATTTGTAAGTAGGCCTAACTTATCTTTTTCTTTTAAAAAAAAAATATATTGACGTCGAAGTGTTATGATTTTTACTAAAGCAAACAGCATTCACTATACATGATCAGTACAAATTGTGCGATTTTTCTTGCACACCTTGCAGCGATGTAATAAATATCTAATAGGCTGCTGATTAACCTGTTACTTACAAATGGCTTTTAAGGAACCCGCAGGTTCATTGCTGCCCTCACATAAGCCCCCATCATCGGTCCCTAACCTGTGCAAGACTAATCCAGTAGTGGGTAGTAATAGCATTTTAGTGTGTGTAAACAGTTTTTAAATTAAGAGTTAGAATTAAATTAATTAGGAAGTTAGACTGTAATATATGTGGTTAGAAATGGTTTTTGAATTTGACCATTTCCCAAAACATAAACAAATATCTCAGGAATCTCAGGGACAATATTTTTTAGAATTTGCCGCCCATAGGCACATGCGCATCTGCTGTCCCCGATCCCCATTTCATTTTTAGTAATGTCTGAATCTCGCTCCCCTGAGCTGTTTTCTGTCGTCACTAATGACATGTCAATTTAATGAAAACATAAAGTAAAATTTTCGGTACACCATGCAATGATAATTGTACTTTATCACAACGAATAATTGTAGTAATTATTATTTATTTATTACTCGTAATGTCGTAATAATATTTTATTTGGCTTGGAGGATGAGGGGAGTACGTTACACTAAACTCGTCATGCTCAACATTAAAATCGCATTGCTGCGTATGTTGTATCCTAAATAATGCAAATCGTATATGTGTCAATATTCAGCAGTAATAATTAACCATTGTCGTGGAATATTTCGCCAATATAAATGATGATGGTAAATCATACTCTTTTCCTCGAATAACGCTACTGATTGCCTTAAGACAAGACAAGTTAAGAACTATATTAGTTTGACTTTGATGATGATGATAATAATAATGATGATGATGATAATAATAATAATAATAATAATAATAATAATAATAATAATAATAATAATAATAATAATAATGTCTGAAAGTAGCAGAATCCGGTAGTTCACTTTCAGCAATTATAACAAATTAGAGGGAACAAAATCTGAAGGATGAACAAAGAAAACTAATAATGCGGGTGATTTATAATCATCACCATCACAATCATCTGTTCCGTGTCAAAACTGCTCACGCATTCTTTTCGAGGCTCGACCCATGTTTCTTTTTCCTTTAGGACTCTCTTCAAAGGCAGCCTTGGTTATGCTGTGTCTGGCATAGGGTAAAATATATCTCTACAATTCAGTCTATATCTTTAAATTGTAACTGAAATAGATTATACATTAATTTTTTATTCAGACAAGAATATTTCTCTTGTGGTTTAATACTGTTTAGCTATCCTTTCACGTTTTACAACACAAAGATATCTGATTTCTGATTAATCATTTTGTCTTTCATGTTAGTTGGTCTCACGTTAAAGTCCAGATATTCCACCCATTCAATAATAGTGGCAACGCTATATCTTTATATACTTTCAGCAATGTTTCTTTCCGTATATTGTGCTTCGGCAAGAATTTATTGTTCTATAAAACTACACCTAACTAAATCTGTTAAATTTTTTAAACATCTTGTAACGGAAAGGGATAACAAATATAATTTAAATTCACTTACAGAGTACCTGTCCATTATTTGATTTATTAGAGTTTTATCTCTTATGGAGTGTAGTCCTTGGAATGTCATTACTGTTGCTTTATTTGCTGAAATTGTTATAATCATACAAGCTAAGTCATCCTGACTTAACTTGTGTAATGCTTCCTGAATGTCATTCTCTGGTTTTTCTATAATAAACTGATAATAGACAAAGAATAAACAATAAAATTTATATTGTTAATAGATAAGATACTATTTAATGTCATCAGCCAATTTTTAATGACATCGTTAATGTACACATGAAAAATTGTGGATGAAAGTTGCATCCCTGTCTTATTTCCTGGTTGAATTAGCTAAAGCATTTAGTTTCTCGCAGTTCGTCTTATTATTTTTGTACACTGTTTGAATCACTGTAATGAAATATATTGGAATTCCAATATAAGTATTACCGGTACTTTCCGTAATAATTTTTGGTTTTAGTTTGCCAGGTGCTTGCTCTTGATCTATGAACAGCCATTCTAAATTCTCTTTTTTTTTCACAAAGACAATGTAGTTACATAAAATTAAATAGAATTCAAAGATACGAAATTATACTATTTTTAAAAGAAACATAGGGCAAGGGAACCAAATGTGGATCAGGAACCTGTGAAGGATCAACACGTCTGATGTGTTACTTATCTTCCTTAGCAGGCATTAAAAACGTGACACATTTAGGAGTCCCTTTTCACCATTGTCACCCGCTTTTAGTTTAAAGTGAAGACGTGCAGTGAAGTTTTTCCCAATTCAATCAGAATTTCTTGAGAAAAATAAGGTGCGTTTATCTTAAAATTATTTTTATGCGTACCACCGTGATTATATATTTAGAATTTATGGCAAAGAAATAGTGTATGATATTATTTATCAGAAAAAAAATGAAAACTAATCTGCAGTGCCTCTGACAATGCTTGCAGAAGCTCTGCAGTCATCCATGTTTTCTCTTTCTGATTCGCGCCAGTGCTGACACCTGGTTAGAGCGCGCGCGGTATTGAAAGTAGTATTTTTCGCTGAAAATTATCAGTGAAGACTTATTAATTTATTACCAAAGTGTTATAGTTAAAATTGTTAGTTCGAGTGTAAGTCAAAATATTGCATTCTAAAGAGAGATTCACAATTGGTTCCTGGGTCCAATTCTGGATCACGTAACATAAAGCGTATGGACATATATTATAAAATATATATTACATTTTTATTTCTGAATTGAAAAGATACATGGTCAATTATAAGAGTTTGGCGAAGAAATAAATGCATAAATGACTATTATTTTCTTAATAATCTTGGTGATATACAATTTTATGCTTAGGCCGATCTGAAATTGGTGCATTTATCCTATTTTACCGGCACAAGTGACTCGGCAGACATTCGCAAGTGGTAGTGAAAAGCGTGAACTTATTGAGGACAACAAGGAAAGTGGTAATGAGGATAGGAAACGCAAGTATACAAAATACGAAGATAGTTACTTAGATTTTGGTTTCATGTTCATTCTTGTGGACAATAAAGATCGTCCACAGTGTGTTTTGTGTATGAAAGTACTCTCTGTTGAGTGTATGCTAGGTTCTTACCTAGCAAATTGAAGCACCGTTTAGAAAGTGTTAATAAGAACGATGTGCCAAACAAAGAGAATATTTCTCTAGGAAACTGAGTCAAATGAAAGAATAATAATCAGCATTATCTAAGCAGACAACAATCTCAAATAAAGATCTTCTAGCAATTTTACAACATAGCTTACTGGGTAGCAAAATGTAAGAAAGCCCATAGATTGCAGAAGAACTAATTCTACTGTGTGCTATTGACGTGGTATCCTCTATACTTGAAGAGTCAATAGCAAAACAGCTTTTCCCATTTCTTTGTCCGACACCACAATCACCCATTGAGTATTCGAATTCAGGGTTTAGGAGAGCATCTTCTTGAACAAATTATTAATAAAACGAGGGGAAGGGATTTTGGTTTGCAATTTTTGAGGCCATTAAATAGCAATATAAATGCTCATTAAATTTATTATGTGCGATTTGTTGATGAAAAAAGTAACGAAATGGTGGAAGATCTTTTTTGTCAGGAAATAAATGCAGGTATTACAGGCATAGATTTGTTTGAAATTGTGGACAACTTCATGACAGAAAATAAGCTAGACTGAGCTCACGGTGTTTGTGTGCGCACCGAAGATGGGCGTTCCATATCGGGACGTTATACTAGTAGTGATCTACAAATACTCCTTAAGCTATTTGGACCCATTGTACAGTCACGGAAGGAAAATCTGGCCGATGAGCAGCAAATCTCGTAATGTTACTTATGCCGGTTTTGTTGTGATTATCACAGTACAGAGTGTCTAAGAGGGATACTGTTTACTTCTCCTCGACGTTGCTGGGCTAGAAAGGAGAGGCTTTCGGACTGTTTCTGTTCGGAGTGTCTAATAGGGACACTATTGACTTCCCCTCGTAGCTGTTGCGCTACGAGAGACTGGCTTTCGGAATGTTTTGTTTAAAGTCTACAATATACTGTATTTGTATAATTGCAACGTTTGTTGTGTTTTAGTCGACATATGGAAAGTTGTTTTGCCATTGGTTTTGCCATTGCGGATATGAAGAACGTTGTTAATGTAATTTTCATCCCCTCTGTTCGTCTCTCTTCACTCTACAGGCATACTACATTTATGATTTATGACTCTGTATACTTCGTGTTTTTCTAGAGTCCTAGACACGTGACCCTTTCCATCTGTACCAACAGATTTTGTCTATAAATAGCCACAACCACTTCGAAAAATCATCATTAGTATTTCAGTTCGATAGCTACGGATGTCAAAGCCAAAGTAATTGCACTGATCGATGAAGGCGGATTTAGCGCGGCGCAAGCTGGAGAACGCTACGGAGTTGCGACTAGAACAGCGTCCATGTGGTGGGCGCAGTATCAAGAGCGGGGATACATAACTCGTAAACCTGGTAGCGGAAGACCCAAGGCATCAACACCATGACAAGATCTTAAGTTAATAGAACGTTCGAGGCGCTTTCCATTTCACACTTCTAAAATGCTTGTGGCCGACACGGGATTTCCTGCTTCCAACAGAACGGCTCGTAAAAGGCTCAATAGTGCCAGTATTGTGCCGAGAAGAGCGGTGGTGAAGGAAGTTCTGACTGAAGACCATCGAATTGATCGTGTTGCATTTTGCCACATGCATTACAACTATCCATGGCAAGAGGTCATCTTTTCGGATGAGAAGGTGTTTATGAACCACAGCACAGGGCCAGTGCAAGTATATCGACCGAAACAATTGAAGAGATTTGACCCTGAATATGTGGTCGAGAGGCAACGCAGTGGTCGTTTGTCCACGTCGGTGTGGGGATGGATTTCTAGTTATGGTGGCGGTGCGCTATGGAGGATTCATGGACATATGAATGGGGATCAGTACACCAATATACTGGAAAATGTGATGCTACCTAGTGTGCGTGTGTTTCAGCCCGAAAACAAAATAAAATTCCAACACGACTTTTCTTCCGTACACACATGTGTTGCCGTGCAGCGGTGGTTCAACATTCACAGGGACGATGTCGAAGAGGCTCCATGGATGCCAAAAAGTTCTGACTTAAATCCCATAGAAAATGTGTGGACGGAAGTGCAACGCGGTGTTAATGAACAACTACAGGGTCGGCATCCTAGGAATGCAGACGAATTGTGGGATCTCGTTTCAGATGCTTGGGATGATGTTGCATCGTCAGATAGATATATCCACAACCTTGTTAATTCTGTAAGTAGAAGAATGGATGCAGTGATCAATGCCAATGGTTTCTGGACAAGCTATTAAGTCCAGAAGGAAACTGTTGTATATCACTAGAGCTACATAGGAAGAAGAACATTTTAATTTGTGATAAAAAGAACATTCAGTATTAATTATTTTACTTCAGGAATGTGTATTTTCCTTTATTTTCAGAACTAAAGTAAATACTATAGGTTTAAAAATAGAATAAATAAATAAGTTATAGTAAACCGCTTATATAATCAAACGTTTCCTTAAATCGCACAAAAATTATTTCCAATTAACAAATCTAATTATGTTTCTCTTCCGTCACTATTATTAATTGTTTACCTCAATTAATTTATATTTATTTATTTCAGTTTATTTTAATGTTCACTTATATAATTTGCATTGGATTACCTTAATCAATTTATATTTATTCTACTTTATCCGACTGTTCACTTTTATATCGTCTTAGAACGAAGTTCCTATGTATTGTATCTTTCTCAATTTTGTTTACTCTTCGTCATATTGGCAGTCTGCTTTGCCAGGGAGATATTAAAATAAGAATAAACCATAAATAAACGTTGTATGTCTATAGCAGCGGTGCACTATGTTTACTGCGGCCCGATAATAAAGTTTCAAGCTTAAAATTAAAAAAATATGTATATTTGAACAGTCCTGTATTATTATTTACTATAAATTACAGTAATCACTAATTAGTAAGACATTTATGTAAATTATTTATTATTGGACGATGTCTGCGGCCTTCCAATAATATTTTTTTTTAGTATTGGCCCGCAGTATTCATAAGGTTGATCACCCCTGGTCTATAGACTAAAGAGAGACGAACAGAGGAGATGATAATGAAATCAGTAACATTCCTCATACCCGCAATGGTAAAAACAATGAAATCACAAATTTCTGTAGAATATAATATAACATAAATATTTATTTGTTATTCAGTCTAAATGACTTATCAGTGATTTAAAAAAAGATCAATAAAATTTATAAATATAAATATTAATTGACGTTGAGGTTAAAATAATGCTAACGTTTTCGCCTATTGGCATCTTCAGGCACTTGATCCAACAATATCATGTGATACATTAATTTACAGTAAAAGGCATGGCTGTTGAATATATATAATAATCAATCTTAAAACTAACATATTAAAATCATGTGTACAAATTAAATGATAAACTACAGTTGAGTTAATTATTGTTTTGATATGTGTGATAGTTAAACTGATTATCCTCATCTCTACTTAAATTTACGACAAACAACTATAGGACACAAAGTTTAATTGTAGACACTAAAATGGATTCAAATTATATAAAATATTACCTTGTAATAAAAAGTGATTACTTCTATAATGTCTTATTAATGTATTCATTTGATCGTATATTTTTATCAATTACTGGTTTGTGTTGTTGTTATTGATGTAATTATAAATGTATTACAATGATAGAATCTTATGGTTCTTACTGATTCCAATATTAAACTTCATATTGAGCGGACGTCGAAATAATTTCAGATGGTTGAAACGTAGAATGCAGTTATGACTTTCAAAGGAAGTTGAGCTGTTCATGATGCAATTCGTTCTATAATATATACGTATCGTAAGTAACTATTATAAAATATTGTTCAAGTGCCTGAAGATGCTAATAGGCGAAAACGTTAGCATTATTTTAACCTTTAACTTCAATGAATATTTATATTTATAAATTTTATTGATCTTGTTTTGAAACACTAAGAAGTCGTTTAGACTGAATAACAAATAAATATTTATGTTATGTTATGTTATGTTATATTATATTGTATACTGATTTGTCTGAAAATTATTATTACAATGCTTACTAAGAAAATTTCTGTAGGCCTATGTCGACAAGAACACAAGAGTTTCAACCTTATGGAATGTGGACAGAAACAGTCCGAAAGCCTTTCTCTCCTAGCCCAGCAACGCCGAGGAGAAGTAAACAGTATCCCTTTTAGACACACTCTGTACTGTGATAATCACAACAAAACCGGCATAAGTAACATTACGAGTTTTGCTGCTGATCGGCCAGATTTTTCTTCCGTGACTGTACTAGTTGAATAATCCTTCGCGCGCCCGCGCTTTCACGGCTTACGGTTGTTCAGTGGAACCATTTAACAAGGCGGTTGTAAATTCCTCGCCTCCATCGCGGTCAAGGTCGCGTCAGGTGTCAATGGGAGTTTGTAGGCCTGCTCTTGCAAGATATGCAAATGCAGAGTCCTGCCAGCTGGCCCACCGCTCAGCACTGCCAATCCTAATATGTAAGCAGCCCACCCAAAACCAACACTGCTTGACGCGGACGCTTCCTAGCCCATCGCACTGGGCTTTGCAGCCACCGTCGTCCACCGCACTGCTCAGTACTGCACTGACGTCATCCCACCAGTTGATTGTATTCTACTGCTTTCCTGCTTACGCGCATTGGTTGTGCTTTCGCTTGGCGTGTGGCATGAGCATACAGTTACACATTACAAAATTAAATTATTTTCCACTCCTGTCAAACACAGATTTAAAAATTGTCCCTATCGTACTCTTTTACTTTCCACACCGACTCTGTTGTTTCAAACTGTCTAGTAGCCAGTTTCTCCTTCACTACTTTTTCTCTAGAGAGATTGTATTTTAGAATGTATGCTTTCACAGTCGGTGTCTGTGATGAAGGTTTTCCGGGCTGCTATTACATTATCAAAGTTCTTTGGCAAAGATCTTTTTATAAAATATATATTATACAATATATATTATACAATATATGGCAGTGTAATGGGTTTTCTTTTATGAAAGTTCCTTATGCCTTGTTGTTATCTTTGATAAAAGATTTCTATACTTTAAAACAAATATGGCAGAACGCAAATATAACTGGACTGTTGCTACCACAAAAATTCTGAAATCGGAGCATGAAGGAAATGAAATGTTGTAAATAAATAATTTGTATAATATAATATTCATATTATATGGGCGAATCCAGAAATGCATATAGAATGTTAGTTGGGAGGCCGGAGAGAAAAAGACCTTTGGGGAGGCCAAGACGTAGATGGGAGGATAATATTAAAATGGATTTGAGGGAGGTTGGATATGATGATAGAGACTGGATTAATCTTGTACAGGATAGGGACCTATGGCGGGCTTATGCGAGGGCGGCAATGAACCTGCGGGTTCGTTAAAAGCCATTTGTAAGTAAGTAATATTTTATAATAATTTGTATAACTTTTCAAGTCCTCTCATTGTAGCTCTTTCAATAAGTTCTGATGTATATCTCTCTTATCACGTCTTGCAATCCATGATTTAACCTCTGACCACATATTTGTATTGTGATCAGAAGTTTAACTCAAAGGCATTTCTTTTTCAGTAACATGCATATTGTAATAATTGAACTAATTGTAGTTAAACAAGCATAATACTGTTCTTTATTCACGGTGTTAAAAACGTAATGCTTAAATATTAGTATAGTATTTCTAAATTCACTGAGTGACGAGATATTTATATTTCTTTGTGGTAGTTATTCTACGGGACACAGTGTATGTACAGAGTGTTTAAAAAATACGGGGCATAATTTCAGGTATGTATTTCCCACATGTAGACAATCAAAATAGTTCATTACAACATGTGTCCGGAAATGCTTCATTTCCGAGTTATGGCCTTCACAACACTGAAATTCATCGGAACGTTTTTCTTTCCGCAGGTCGTTGTCATTACAGAAGATGTTCAAAATGTCCACCTCCTGCTTGAATACAGACCTCACATCGATGTCTCATTGACCTGCGAACACGATCCCAAACTCCAGGAGTATTGCGTTTGTACTCAGAACATGCCGCAATTCGATTCCGAAGGGATTCCAAATCAGGCACCGGAGACGAATAAACCAATGATTTTAAATGGCCCCACAAGTAGAAATCGAGAGGGTTCAGATCAGGTGAGCGTGGAGACCAAGCAATTGGGCCACCTCTACCTATCCATCGATCAGGAAACCTTCGATCCAAGTACCGGCGAGCCGTACAACTGAAGTGTGCAGGAGCGCCATCATGCAAGAAGTGAATGTGTTCACGATTGATCAGTGGAGAGTCTTCTAAAACATGAGGTATGGTGTTTTCCAGGAAGTTTGTGTACGCCTGCCCCGTAAGTCTGTTTACAAGTACATGGGGTCCAACTAATCGATCACCAATGATACCGGCCCACATGTTGAGGGAGAACCGCACCTGGTGATGAGATGGAACAGTTGCACGTGGGTTTTCATACGCCCATACATGCTGATTGTGGAAATTTGTTATGCCATCTCGTGTGAACTGTGCTTCATCTGTAAATAATACTAAGGCAGGAAAGTTCGGATTTACACCACACTGCTGCAAGAACCACTGACAGAACCTAACTCGTGCAGGGTAATCTGTTGGTGACAGGGCCTGTACACGTTGCAAATGATAAGGATACAATTGATACTCTTTCAACAGTCTCGAGACAGTCATATGAGGAACATTGACTTGCAACGCTACCCTTCGTGTGCTGATAGAAGGAGTCATGTTCACAGCCTCCAGAATCTCCTCCTGTACTTCTGGAGTTGTAGATCTTGGTCGTCCCCTTCCCAAACCAGGAGAGTTAAATTTTCCATACTCGCACAGACGGTAATGGAGACGTACAAATGTCTTCCGATCTGGACATTGTCGCTGTGGGTACCTCTCCTGGTACAAACGACGAGCCAGCGCAGCATTGCCGTCCGCCTTACCGTACATGAAGTGTATCTCTGCCAGCTCTTGATTTGAATACATGTCGCACAGTCTAACGCCTACACAACACTGAATGTAACCTTCGCCTCGGAATGAACTGTCAGAGTGCCCTCTTAATGTCTCCTTTGACGGCAACGACCTGCGGAAAGAAAAACGTTCCGGTGAATTTAAATGTTGTGAAGACCATAACTCGGAAATAAAGCATTTCCGGACACATGTTGTAATGAACTATTTTGATTGTCTACATGTGGGAAATACATACCTGAAATTGTGCCCCGTATTTTTGAAACACCCTGCATATATAATATTAAATACGTATATAAGTGAATGGACATTTTCCAAACGAGAATAGTTGCCTCATTACAACATTAACACTTAACAAAATCATTTTAACACAGCCTCCCCCCCCCCAAACTTATGTCTCGCTCCACCTCTGCCCCCCAGATATAAAATCGTGGCGCCGTCCCTGGTAATGCATCATTGCGATGTTAGTACGATTTATCGTGTCAGGAATGGTAAACACGAATTATTATGGTCTGTACGCTCTCCCGACTTACCCCAAGTGACCTCTTTTGTGGGGGTATGTGAAGAATTCAATGTTTGTACCACCATTACCGGCTTATCTGCCAGAATTCCGGGCTCGCATCGTTAATGCCTTTGCTGCTATTGACATAAACATGCTAAATCGATGAGACAAACTTTATTACAGAGTTGGTGTCACTAGAGGGGCACATATTGAGCACCTATAATATGTTTTAAAAAATAATGCTAAAGTAGTTCCGATGATTTCGATACTGAATTTACAAGTCTTTTTTTTTTTTTTTTTTTTTTTTTTTTTTTTTTTTTTTTTTTTTTTTTTTTTTTGTGGAGATGCAGGTGATCGTACCGGTATATACTCGTAAGGCATAACAAAAGTTTAAACTAACCAAATCATCATAAGTTTATCTCAAATAGTTGGTGCAACATTATATTATAGGTTGTGTTTTAATTAGTTTGTACAGATTCCACAACAAGACATAAAATGCACAAGATATTGTATAAAAAATGCCTGATGATGCCCGAAGGGCGAAAACGCTTGCTTAATTTTCATAATACTAATGATCGTTTACATAATAATGTATTATAACCAAACCTACAGTCACAGATTCGTATATGCAATGTATATAATAGGGATACGAAGGGAACTACCTCCGCTAGTTTAGTCATGTTTATTATGTTATGTGTTAATATGTTAATCTAATCTAAGTATATATAATTATGATTAATTTTAACTACATTTTGTGTAATTTATTCCGAATTTAAAGATGACAAGACATTTAATTAGAATATACGTGAAATTCATGAAAATAAACAAAGGAGTATAATTGGAGATATTTTCAGATACAAAGAAAAAACTATAGAGTATTTGGACCTCTGAAAGAATATAATACTCTTAAAAAGAGTATGGCTGATCTGATCACTCTAACATAATAGCATTCCAATTCACTCTACATGTGAAAGTGGTATTTCAGTACCATTCACGTCTTGCTCTGGAAATGCTATAGAGCCTAATGTCGATAAAGTTTGATGTTTTATGTAACTTTAATTTTGACAACTTAAAATTATTATAATTAATATGTCGTATTATGGCGAAACGTTTAAAACTGTAACTCTCACACAACAGTTTTTTTTTGCAACAATGAATAATGTCGCATTCGCCGTAAATTAAAAATTTGATTTCGTTTTCAACAATGTATAATTTTACTAGTTCAGTAACGTAGTCAATAATTTCACTGCGTACAATAATGGGATCAATTTATTGTTAAGAAAGGAAAAAATCGGCCAGATTTTCGGCTGTCGGCTGATAAGGATGTTTTCCAGCTTGGGAAATAAAATCTGTCAGAAACAGGTGGGAATCGGCTAAGTTGGTAACACTGATGTGAAGATGACATAATCTGAGAGTAAAAGCGTTGGCGGGATGAATTTGGCTGTCATTGTCAGCAGACTGATAGAAACTCTCCTATCAGCATTCTTACCGATTGTTACGAACAGTCCCGCAAGACATGAGCAGCTCTGCCTACAGAGACGTTATCTACAATATATTGTGTCACATGTTATGCAAGCCGCGTGTTGTTTGCTGAAGAAGCCGGGTGTGTGCAGATAGATTCTAGTGTGCCGGTAGTTCAGTGTGCTGCAGTTAACCTGCAACATATCGAGTGATTTGACTGTGTGTGGTGGTTAGTGTGATACCAGGGTGGTCGGACTCTACGAGTAGCATCTTCGACAGTAAGTAGATACTGTTTATTTATTAATTTGAATTCTTTGTGTCTCTAGTGTTTCCTAATTAGCGATTTTGTACCTAGATCTAGTGTTATTCGAGCTCGTGCTGTTTGCTGCAGCTAGCTACAACTTTGGAGAACTTTAAAAGATAGGATGTAAGTAAATGATGGTAACGACAAAGGTAAATTTTCTGCTTGAAATTTGACCGATCTACCCTATGAACATAGAGGGTGTACCCCTTATAAACGAAATTGTCAACTTTTTTCTGTAATTTTGGTTTGGAAGTAGGAGTGCAACGTCGAATTAATAAAGTTTTAATGAGTGTCACTAGAAGGTTGATGTTTATTTTTAAGGGTATTCTTTAGACCATTTCCCACTACTGCAATTATGCCGTTTTTGCATACAATTATATATATATAATCAATGTCGCCAACATAAACAACTCGTCAAAAGTAATGCTAATCTATACTAATAATAATCTGTAGCCGAAATTTTTCTGGTAATTTTCGATTTTCCAAAAATAATCGGTGTTAACATCCTGAAAACGAAAATCGCTTTTTTTTTTATTTTTGTTCGTATGTCTGTCTGGATGTTCGTTACCTTTCCACGCGACAATGGCTGAACCGATTTATATGAAAATTGGAATATAAATTAAGTTCGTTGTAACTTAGATTTTAGGCTATATGGCATTTAAAATACTTCATTTAAAAGGGGGGTTATAAGGGGGGCTTAATTAAGTAAATCGAAATATCTCGCTTATTATTGATTTTAATGAAAAATGTTACATAACAAAAGTTTCTTTAACAATAATTTCCGATAAGTTTTATTCTATACAAAAATTTTGATAGGACTGATATTTAATGAGATAAGTGAGTTTTAAAATTACAATAACAACGCCATTTAAGGCGCTGTACTGAAATAAAAACAAATGACTTCGTCTATAAGGGGCCTTGGACAACAACAATAGAAAGCTATTAAACATAGCCTACAGAGAATGTTCCTGTGTTTGTATGAAGTAATATCGGAAGGTAATTAATTGTTTAATATTATTATTTAACCATTGGAAAGTGTAGTTTCTCTAGATGGACATAATTCTACAATGTTATTACAGTAACTTCTGAAACATATAGCAAGTAATATAAAGTATACACATTAAAACTAAATGATATGTCAATCTTCATTAAACTATGGTTGCGTTTAATAACAATTAAGAAACATGTTAAAGGAATAGTCATTGCACCAAATGATTGCTCTCTGGACCAAAATGATCGCATTTTAATTATTTAAATACAATTTAAATTAAGTAACATATTAAATGATTTATCCTTCTATCAAATACGGATGTCCCCTGGATCAAACGTCCTATTTTAATTATGTAATTACTTTACAGTGCATTTATTTCTAACAGGTGCAGCGGAGCGCACGGGTACGGCTAGTATGTAATAATTCTCTAAATACTAAATTCGGTAGGAAATGTTAATTAATATATGACGAAGGTTACGTTTGGTTTGTTAAGGTTTGTAGAGCTTGTTCTCATTCGAATAATCCTGATAACAAATAATGATAGATGAAGTACAGGAATTTTTCCACGGCCTAAATTAAATTCAAACTAACATGGTATAGGGAGCCACTACCTGAAAGCCAGATTTGTATGACATGGTATAGTTGCTTCTGTTGGTAACGCAAAAAAAGGCAACATGGCGGATGTCAGTGGGAAATGGTCTAAAGTTTTTTCATTTTTAATTATTGTTCTAATGATGAACACTAGACCAGGGTTGCCATATTGGGAGATTTATTGCAGTAAAATTTAGGCTATATAAAATAGGGCAATAGGCGAGTAATAAAATTGTTAAGTAGCCGAATCGCCAATTGGGCTATCTTAAAAATCCAAAGAGTGAAATTAGGCTACATGTTATTTTCTGTTACCAGAACATGTTTAAAATATACCATTCATAAGTTTCCAGGTCATTTTAAAAATCGGAAGTCAGTGATGGCCGACCCTACATTCTGGGAAGATGATATTATTACGCTTCCATAAGATATGCTATTCTGTGGATTATGGTACCTAAAATTCTCTACTAGCCCGTCTTGGTGACTTGCTAGAACTACGGCTCATATCCTATTTACTGTACTTCCGAAGTCTGTGGACGGACCGGACATTTCCTAAACATGAACAACCATTAGTTTCGAATTACCGCTCCCAGCGCGCAATGCGGTTTCTATTACAGTGTAGCACTACACTACGTCTCTGGTGGTGATGACATGAACTAGCAAATAAATACACAATAACTTGAGACTTGCCCCTTCTCACTATTTTGAATAATTAATCTTTTAGCATTGTTGTCACTCTCGCTAGATGTTTTTACTTTTGCACCATCTTTTTAATCACCCTGTATTATTATTATTATTATTATTATTATTATTATTATTATTATTATTATTATTATTATTACGATTTAGACTACATGGGAATGGTACTTATCACAATCTGGCAACCCTGCAGTAGACTTAAAAGAGAAAACTCGTAAAAGGGTCTATGGTACATATTTTTGCTCCATCTGCTTATAACGTCAACATTTAGCGTGTTTTTAGCCTTATGTCAGTGCAATGATCAGCTATAAGAAACAGTAAGTGTGGAAACTACTCGTATGAGGCTGTATTAAAATATTTTTCTCATAACCTTCAACTTTAAAGATTATGTTTGCAGTAATTTTTAATATTAAATAGACAAACTAAATCAGTTGCATGCCTGGAATCTTTAGCAAATATGATGGTATATCGTCGTTGTTCCTGCAATAACTCCTATGTGCAAAGTATAAAATGTTTCAGCAGGAAGAAAAAACACCTTTATTCATCCTATGGCAGCCGTACATAGAAGACTGTGAATTATTACATTTTCGAAACAAAGAAATATAGGAGATTTTATTATTTGCTGTATCACTATTTAAGTTATTTAACAGAACAAAAATTTGAAAGTCGACAAATATATTACAGAGGTGTTATTGCAGGAACAACGACGATATGTGAAACTTCTGTAAAAAACAAATCTTATTACTAATAATTATCTATTAAAATGACTACCTGTAGAAGGCTTGTTTAGTAATAGACCTATGTTTTCACCAGATATTATGTATTCGCTCTTACTGTATACGTCACATGTACAACTGTTAATATTGTCAGATACCTTTTTAAATACTGCAATTATTTGTTAAGTGTAGTATGATGATTCTGAGGAGTAAAGATTTATCAGAATTTCTTTACAATTGCATTACCAAAGGAAAGTAGGAATATATTTCCATACTTGGCTTCTAATTGAGTCCTGCGCACCGTAAACAAAAGACAAATCGAGTGGCGATGCCAATTTCATACTGGAATACACAGAAAGCTAAGCTAAGCTACGCTAAGTTAGACATCATGTTTTACATTCACTTACAATATTTGAAGAGCAGGCAATTTTATTGGCTGTTATCATGAAAGATGAAGAAAGAGAAACAGAAGTAGGAGACGATTTTGTAAAATTGGAATTGGAAGACGGAGAGGAAAAAATGGTGAATTTCATCATTTGATTCAAGAATTTGATGGAAATGATAACTAATACAAAAGTTACTTCCTGCTGAATCAGGAACAGTTTCATGAATGAAGGAAGTGTTCCATGGCAAATTGTTTACATATGTTCATACAGGCCGAAATCAAGATTGATTGTTCAAAATGAACTCTTCATTAAGTTAGGAATATAAACTTTAATGTCATTTAATAAATTAATTTCATGAAATTAAAAACGTTATATTATCGAATTAATACGCAATACTCAAATTATAATATAACCTACGTGGTATAATGTAAAAGGATAAATGATACGTACATTTAATTCAGAGAATTTCACTTATTTCTTGCCAACGCTAGTTGTCTATAATAATTTGAGGTTATGTCATAGAGACAGGGATATTTTTGCGTTTCTTAAATCAATCTTTCCTTCCTTGGTCTGACTTCCATGATAATTAGTATACAGATACAATAAAATGATTATTAAAGTAGCCCTACATAAACGTATTACGAGTATATAAGAGTCTGCTAGATGTTGGGAAAGCAACTGTTTATGCGCATACGCGAAGCCAGGTACAAATACGAAAATCGCCTCCTAGGCGATCTGTGAAACTTAGCGTAGCTTATCTAGTGTAGAATAGCACTTCCATATAGCTACATTGGTGCTATTTTATTCCTTAGCTTGCATAGCTTGGCTTAGCTTAGCTTTCTGTGTGTGGTGAAAAATTTCTGTGGAAGTGGTGGCCGGCACAGAGACGGAATCACATCCCTTGCATGTAAACTTTTTGTAGGACTTAAGTAGATAGAAAGCGAGTTTTCGTAAAGTCGACTATCAGTGACAGGTTTGGTTTGGCTAGTTTAGGCTTTTGGTATTCCTTGCACATAACTTACGCATTTTGGTCGATAGGTGAGTTGGATAGATATTCGCCTTCATTTGGTAATGTATTTCTTTTTTCATCTTTTAACTAATCTTCATAAATGGGGCTGATTTATTATAAAAGTCCCGTTTCTCGCTGAAGGAATTATGACCATCCTATGTCCATTCTTTAAAAGGTATTACATCGATGAAAGGTATCTAAACTGGGCATTAGCAACATAAATACTGGCTTTATTCACAGCAGTATTTTTAATTACTCTCTCCATGACAACCAACTATTAAATCCATACATTCATTCATACATCTGATTGATTGTGGCTGATATGTATAGATATACTGTATTATCAGGCAGTACATCTCACTTGACGATATGTGTCAGAGGAAGAATAATTGTTTGTATGCATCTGAAGTCTGATTAGTGGAATATGTAGCTAATCGGCGATGTAAGTTATGCATTGGAGGGGGAAAGGGAACTACCCCATTATCTCCTGACCTAGTTGCCTCATGAGTGATGCCTTATTGGTGTTACTTATGAGGTTCAAACCTGTCTTCGGACAGTTGACTAAACAACCATTTTCATTCATTTGTTCATGACTATTATCTGAACTGGTCTTTATTTCATCATCCTTAACAATCTAAACAATGGCTTTATTTAGTAAATTAAAATTTTTAACTCACAGCAGTGAATTACATTTTTTTAGTACATGCTTTCTAAAATAGTTGCTTTTCGTACTGTTATCACTCCGAAAACTTGAACTTTAAAGGTGTTTTAAACAAAATCAACCCAGCACCGTCTAAATCCGTATTCGTAGGCCTACATAACCTATACGAGATTCGGATCCAGACGGCAGTGACAATCGTCTTACCAACTTTAACAGAGTTTTAAACAAAATACTTCATCATATAACAACAAATAAAAGCCAACATTGTTCCATTATGTTTATCAGAAACATTACCAATGTTTTAAAGAAATCAGATAATCAAATAACGACAAATATAAACAAACATTCAATGTTTTTGTGGCTCGGATTGCAATTTTCTCGAGATTATCATTCATAGTTTCACAAAACTAATCAAAGCTCTTCATAAATATACTAGTTCATTTGTATTGCTGTTTAGAAACGAGCGCTCACAATATGCACCGTCGTCTAAGTCCGTATTCGTACGTAGCCTATAAGGAATTAGGATCCAGACGGCAGTGACAATCGACATACCAACTATAACAGTTTTAACACAGTCTCTAGTTATATAGTCACGAAGCTCAATACGCAGGGAATATGCATCCATATATAGTTGCTAACCACTAGGATCGCTACTATCGCCTCATCACAGACAATGCGAAATAGTACCGGCACAGTCTATTGTTCCTAGTACCCTCAACAACTCAAGCTTCGTGACTGTATATACTAGACTGGTTTTAATATGCCAACATTGTTTCATGTTATCAGACGTCGGTGAGAATATGACAGTTGATTGACTATGCCTTTTATACTTATATTTACTTTTATTTTATTTCATATAATTTAGAGAGCTTTTACTAAAAACTATTGTATGCACCATGTACGCAAAACCTTTAGCGGACTCATCCCGTATTTTGGAATCGGCTTACGTCTCGTCCAAAAACACTGAATTCGTCCGCTAAAGCCTTATTTTGCATACTTGATACATACATAGCTATTAAATCATTCTCTCCATGAAAATCAACACATTGACATTAGTAACGATAAAATCCAACATCCATTCATTTGTAACTTATTCATAAACAACACATTACAAAGAAAAGACTTACAATTGTTTAAAATTAAATTTAGATACCAGTAATAATAGATGAAATATTGTATAGCATATGAGAGTAAACAGATTTTATGCCCTAGTGAAAATTATCACCCGCTAAACTTTCCACTCGCGGATAAAATCTAATTTTACTCTCGTATACTATGTAGGTTCTTCCTGTCGACAGGTGTTTGCACGCACATGTAGTTCTACGTAAAATTAAAGCTGTGCACCTGTAGATTTTTTATATGGAGGTGTTTTTAATGTTGATCATAATTATATAGATAGGCCTACGAATTATTTATATAGAAAATGAAGTCTCGTGTTCGGTCTGTTTTCCTAACTTAACGTTAATTTTCAAAACCAAATGATTTGAGCTTCCCACTTTTAATATTAGTGTTGGTTCAGAACTCTCCATAAGTGGTGAAAGAAGAAATATAACAGTTCAGATACAAATAAACGATTGATTTATTTTTCCCTTCACATATATAAAAAAACATTAAAAATAATACCATCATGATTGTCTACTTCAGTTTTGTGTGTGTACTGTACTTTGTAAATTTATAGTGTTCTTTTCTATCGCAGTTTTACTCCTGGTTGAGTGTTAGAGAAGGTCCTATGGCCTTAACTCTACCAGGTTGAATAAAATATTATTATTATTATTATTATTATTATTATTATTATTATTATTATTATTATTATTATTATTATTATTATTATTATTATTATTATGCTACATTAGACAAATATCTCGAGTTTATTCCACGACAGAGAGCATTTAATTTTAATGTTAATTGTGCAAAGGTGCACGAATCTATGAAAATGAAAATTGGTTCAATTTTATTAACTTCCTCTGTTACACGTTCAATCCAAACACCAATTTTTTACTCCCAGAAAAAAAAAACAACACTGCAGTCTTTTAAAGACGGGGGAAATAAAAAATACTATTCGCAATTGCAATTTAGCGTTAATATCATTGCTTCTAGCAATCACATGCTATCCTCTGTAAATTACCGCCAATAAAGGGAATGAAGTATGTGAAAATTCTCGTCACTGCCTTGTGACATTTACTGAGATATTATTGTGCAGCATGACAAAGTAACACCTGGCTATAAAAGATTAAATGTCTCAAAGATAAACATATCAACTCAATGCTCTAGTTAATCTAATGGCACTACAGGAACCCCTTTAAAGGAGATTAAGTTACTTGGAAAGAATTGAAATGTGTCTTACCACTTGACATTGTGATGTGTAATATTACCTTCACATGACGTCAACGCAAACAAATGGATCATAAGTGTGCTTATCTCCTTATCTTATTCCGTACATAATACGCGTTATACAGGAAGTTAATTCTGTTTTATGTTAAAATGGGCGCTTAGAGATGCAGAGTGAGCCTTCTCGCAGAATTGAAGAAAAAGCAACTTTTGCACGATCGTGTTTTTTTGTTGTTCTATTTACAGCTATTGTTGTTAGTCCTTGAAAGTTAAAATTCCCACACAGAAACTTGTTGCTAGGGAAACCATTCTTCATAACATGAAACCCTACTGAAATAGACTCATTACATTGCACTTATTGTTACTTAGTTACCATTACAGTGCAGTTTTGCGAAGGCTTTGGAATAATATTGCTCCAAATTTTCAATGCAAAATATATTGTATTTCCAATTTTAAAAATATAAAGTAATCGTGGAAAAAGCACTGTACAATACATGTTTGTGAAGTGAATTACAAAATATTGGAAATTGAAAAAGTCGCTCTGCTTGTTTTTCAAACATTTTTCCTCGATTTCGTAAAAAGCATTTCCCAATCTTGCATCGTAATATCACAATCTAATAGCCTATATACAGTCACGAAGCTCAATACGTAGGGAATATGCATCCATAGATAGTTGCTAACCACTAGGATCGCTACTATCGCCTCATCACAGACAATGCGAAATAGTACCGGCACAGTCTATTGTTCCTAGTATCCTCAACAACTCAAGCTTCGTGACTGTATATCCTAGACTGTGGTAATATACTATTTCAGTGCGAAGATAAATTTTATTTATAATTCAAGATCCAGGAGAACAAAACTGGACGGAGGGAAATCATGGAAATTACCCGCTTTAAGATGTCTCGAAAGTAATAACTGGAACAACAATGTAAGCTCCAAACCTGTTGACCTCTTGTCTCACCCTTGAGTTTACCATATCCTTGAAGACACTTATTGCTAGAGAGTATTGAAGGGGTAAACAAAGAAAAGAGTACATAACTATTTTGGTAAAATTTACCCCTGCGGTGGCTGAGTGGTCAAACCGTTTGTGGAACATTAATTATGCTTTCAAGAGTCATCCTTAAACTGTATAGGCTTTCATATTCTCTGTTGCAAGTTCCCTTAGTAGAAGAGTAGGCCGTACGTGAAAGTACATACACAAATAGTATTTGTGTATGCACTTTCACTTAATTCGACAGTATTTGTCAAATACTGTCGAATTAAGTCCGGTGAACAATTGTTTCTTGTGTTAATCCGCTTTAAAGTTATTTTGAAAAACGTACTTGAATATTGTGAGCGTGAAAAGTAAACATTAATCTTGTTGCCTGGTGTCTTAGAAAACTATCACGTATTCACTATCAATATCTAGTTTATCATAATTTATGTGTTTCAACAATGAGCTTCAAAAACAGGAACATTAAACATTCCGTAAACAAATTACAAGAGACATGGGACGTTTCTCTTAAATGCTCACTTCAGTTAGCATGTACTCGATGTTATGAATTTTTGTAACATAGGTTTATTTAATTAGATCTACAGAAGCGCACAGTATATTTTATTTCTTTGTCATGTACTTTATTACACTACAAAATTGTTCGGACATTTTTACTTGACTTTGTAAACGACAAGAAGAACAAAAATCATTAAAATAATCATTTAACTTTAAGGATAGTGTGCAATAATTTCAAAACATAGTCTATAAGAACAGGTCTAAAAGAGCAATCCCATTGGTTATAGCATTGAATGTTAAGCAAAAAATCATGTGTAATTTACAGTGTCTTTAAATTTCGTTAATGTCTTCTGTTAATGTTGTTGTTGCGTTTGGCAATAAAGTCTTTTGACCTCTTGCACTCCGATATTTTTCAAAGATATTGTCATTGTCCTTGTCTTCATACTGTTTTCCTTTATTCCCCTTGTCTTCACCTTATATTCTCCTTGCTCTCCTTATATTCCCCTCGTTCTCCTTATGTTCCCGTCGTTCTTCCTGTGTTCTCCTCGTTTCCCCTCATTCTCTTTGCATTCCCGTTCTCCTTGCACTCCAGTTTTTCTTCTTAAATTATCCTTATTTTTCTTGTATTTCCCTTGTTTTCCTTGTATTCCACTTGTTTTTCTTCTCTTCTCCCTATTGTCCTTGCCTTCCCATTTCTCTGCTTGTATTTACCTTGTTTTCCTTGTCTTCCCGTTATCTTTGTACCTCCCTTGTTCTCCTCGTTTCATTTCTCACACCATCCAAACGTAATTCCACGTAGATATATGCAGGATAGTAAAGCTATGCACCTGTCGAGACATGACCGCACCCACACGTAATTCTATATCGAACTATTCACTTGTCGATATCGTTCAAATTCCATTCAAATATATATTATTATAATGTACCGAAGTACATATGATATTTCCATGCAGATATTCTACGTCATCATACGAAGAATATCTGCATGGAAACATCATATGTACTTCGGTACATTATAATAATATATATGATATGCGTAAATCACTTCGTGATTTAAGACGGCGCTTATTCCGTCGGATCCCGGCCAACTAGTCACTCATTACGAGTGCACCTCAGCACATATGTGGACTTCGGTCCTAGGTTCATAGATATCTATGACGAAGTGCAGAGGGCGGCCACTAGAGGGAACCCAAGAGTTGGAACTTAAAACTGAGACGATTCTTCCGACGCCGGGGTGGAATCCGGTGTGGATTAGTAGATAAAGCGTCAGCACGTAGAGCTGAAAACCCGGGTTCAAATCCCGGCGCCGGAGAGAATTTTTCTCCGTTCCATTACTCTTTCATCCATTCAAATAGCCTACACATTCAATTATATAGCTCGCGCAAGGAACGATTACCGAAAAGCAATGGTGGCGTTGCTGTCTGTTTTGACGTGTGTATGTAGGCACGTCGAGGGAGCGAGAGGTACGGGCCGATGGAAGTACTGTCTCTTCCAAGAAAATGAACGAGTGAGGACATCGCTGTGGAAATAATGAACGTAGCAAGAGAAAAATTCGAAGCTAATTAAACGCGCAAAGTATGTTACGAATGAAATAATAATACAGTGCGATACAAGACATGTATTCACATGCAATGGAAGAAACTAAAGTCGTAATGTAACTATCACAACGCAAGACTGATTCTATCGATGTCATTTCTCTTTCGACTGTACTCTTGAACATCATTCAAGCTATCTCATGACATTTCCTGTCGCCCTCTCTTCCTTATCGCGTTGTTTCATTCGCATTCCTTCCGTCGGTATTCCCTGCTTGCGAGATCTATACGTATATCAGTAAATATAACACACATAGCGACACACCGGGTGGGAACCCCAGCTGTACAGTAGAGACTCAGGTCCTGTAAATGACTTTTCTGATTCCTTTTTGCTTACTAAATAGTATATTTTGTAACTATGAATCGTTTCACTTTATATCTGAACCAGTATCATGTATAAGACAGGCATTGCATGACAATCTTAATTGTGTTCTAGACGATTGAAGGATTGTAAAAGCTGATTGATTATCATTGTATTGTTCTTATCTTTGTAGCTCTTAATCCGTACTTAGTGTACAGAACTTGTCAAAATTTTAAAAAGAGCCAGATATACATCTGATCCGATGGTAGGACAGCCATACTAGGCCTATTTCTTGCGAAGACAAATTCCGAATCGCCTGTGAATTGCATGCAGGCACTAGTTGAACAATAGCGCAAGTCCAAGGGTGTCATCTTTGTATGGCTGCCTGTGTATTCAAGGGGTATTTATATCAAAGCAATGAAATTGCAGAATGATTGGCTATCTCAAGGCCAGACTATTTGTGCATTATTTATCATTGCGAAAACAGTTGTCTCAGATTATTCTAGACGGACCATCTGGCCAGGAGTGAAGTCGACAATGAATGCCGCCAGTTAAAGATCCTGATAAGATATCCGTCGTCGAGCAAGGCTAATGAACTCCTGGCAGTAAAAGTACAAATACATACAATGGCATTAAGGTTATTTGTTGACAGAGAACTACAAAAGAGAGGGAAATTGCCGTTTCTGTGCTGAAGTAAAAGAGGACAGAAGACATACTCTATGTTAACGTCCTGCTCTTATTTGTGTGTGCGTGCGTGCGTGCGTGCGTGTCCCAAAAATAAGCAGCAGAACTTCAGAAAATATGTTCCTCACAAACAATAAAAATAGTTCATATGTACAAACATAGGAACCGACTACATGGGTGCTCCGTGCTTCAAGCATCCAACAGATATATTTAATTGAGCACCCATTGGATTTTTCAACTCAAATTAATTTTGATTTCGATTTTAACTTCTATGGGGTAAAAAATAGTTTTCATGGATCATGCAACGTGGTCTTTACAAAAGAATATAATATCAAATTTACACGATGCAGTTTTAAAAATTCCCTTTAGCTATTGATCGAGTTCTTTTTCAGGGGCGATTAGGTACCCTATTGTCAATGCGTCAGTTTTAAATTTGCATATTTAATGATTCAATATCTCTTGAACTACTGGAGATATAATGTCATTTTTATAGGCTAAAGATGCAAGGTTCCTATGAAAGCTGACGCAGATTTATCAAGAAATATAAGTTGTAAAAAAGGTTGAATTTTTTTAATAATATGGATTTTATTATTTTTATGCAAATGCAAATTTTAAAGCACATGTTGACAACAATGCGATAAAGAAATAGACGCATAATTGAAAGATGTAGAAAACACGGAAATTTTACTTCAAGCAAATAAAGCGATAGGTTTCGAATAAATCCCGAAAATACAAAGTATATGTTTATGTCTCGTGACCAGAATATTGTAAGAAATGGAAATGTAAAAATTGGAGATTTATCCTTCGAAGAGATGGAAGAATTCAAATATCATGGAGCATCAGTAGCAAATATAAATGACACTCGGTAGGAAATTAAACGCAGAATAAATATGGGAAATTTCTGTTATTATTCGGTTGAGAAGCCTTTGTCATCTAGTCTGCTGTCAAAAAATCTTAAAGTTAGAATTTATAAAACAGTTATATTACCGGTTGTTCTGTATAGTTGTGAAATTTGGACTCTAACTTTGAGAGAGGAACAGAAATTAAGGGTGTTTGAGAATAAGAGTCTTAGGAAAATATTTGGGGCTAAAAGGGATAAAGTTACTGGGGAATGGAGAAAGTTACACAACGCAGAACTGCACACATTGTGTTCATTAAAATTCAGACGTTTGAGATGGGCAGGGCATGTAGTACGTATGGGAGAATTCAGAAATGTATATAGAGTGTTAGTTGGGAGGCTGGAGGGAAAAAGATCTTTGGGGAAGCCGAGTCGTAGATGGGAGGATAATATTAAAATGGATTTGAGGGAGGTGGTATATGATGATAGAGAGTGGATTAATCTTGCACAGGATAGGGACCGATGGCGGGCTTATGTGAGGGCGGCAATGAATCTGCGGGTTCCTTAAAAGCTATTTGTAAGTATTATTTAAAAACTCATAATTTTTACAACTCGTATTTTTTTTATAAATCTGTGTCCGTTTACTTAGAACCTTGTGCCTTTGTCCTTCAAAATTTTCAGTACGACATCTTCAGCAGTTCCTGACATAATGGGTCATTAAATAAGCAAATTAAACATTGGCGGTATAGGGTAGTTAATCTCTCCTTCACCGAAGCGTATGGTAGCATTCATTATTATTATTCTCACTCGAAGTCGATATCTACTTGTACTATTGCCTTATTACTCTCGTACAGATTGCTCTAGAAACTAATCCAGAACTTGCATCTTTCTGTTACGAACCAAGAGGAATAAAGGTGTTTGTTACGGAAGGGGTTTCTTCCTGGCTTAAAGCTATTAACTGATTTGAAGTGCACTAAAGGAGCTCCTTGCATAGATAATGTGTCGTAGTGTGTTCCTTTGTTGAAAAAGCAACTTCTATATCCAGTAGTTAGCTAAAGGAAATCCAGGCGGCAAGAGTTTACTTTTATTGATCTATATCAGTGCCAAAGTGTGAACACCCATTTAAAAATTAGAAGTCGGCGCTTATGTGTACAATCCCAGAAAAAAATGATGGCCTGACTCTTGAAACTTCTTACAGAGCACGATTCACACCACAACCCAGTATTATTTGAATAGTATTACAGTAAGGAATTTCACAACTAATACAAAAATCATGAAATTAATCTGAAAATGAAATCAAATTAATGCCTAAGGATCATTATTTAAAAAATACGATACAGTACGACAACTCCGATTATGACAATCCATCGCAAGTATTCCGATAGCTCTGTGTTAGCGTGCTTGCTAGCAGACTATAAAGTTCCGGGTTCAGATACTGCTAAGGAAATGTTTTTTTTATTAATTATGTAGGTTAGTTTCGTTTACCATTATTCTATTTTGCTGCGCAATTTATAAATATTCACATTTTATTAAGAATAGATCAATTTTCAGCACATCTTTTCAAATGCCTTTCGGGTTACGAAACAATCGACATAAAATGAATTTCAATAACTGCCAAAGCGATCTTGCAGGTACCAAACTTTGGAGCATTCAGATGCTCATTAGTGTTGTGCAATGTTCGAACATGATAGAGGATATCAAGATACTGCAAACTTCGCCCTACTCCATAGGCATCCCAACAGTGCGTGGAAGTGAAGTATGTAAACTAAAATAACCGAGTCCATTAAAAACCGGTAAGAGGCCTTATGTTCGGTTCATGTTTGCCGAGTCTTTGTAGAGCTGAAGCTCCCTTTGCGTTTGTTCAATTTTTCCCCCTTCCTTACATATGTTCGGTGCCTTTCTTCTTAGTTCCTCCTCTCCCTGCGCCTTTACAATTTTGTTGCATAAGGATATCAGGCACATATCTTGCAAAGTTACGCATAGTAATGAGTATAGGTAATTTTTCTTATTAATATGACTAAACAGTCACATAAATATATGTATAAATAAATCAAACAAAATATATTTAGAAAACGAATATGTTCAAAGTACCGAGTAGCAAGTGCAAAGTTTAAACATGAGAGAGGAAATCAAAACATTGTGGAATTCGTCTCATACCATATGAAAAAACTAATCGCAATATATGTACTCAAATCCTTAAGCGGTTAAACTAGTGTCATGCAATATTCGAACATGAGAGAGGCAACCAAGACATTACAAACTTCGTCTTATTTTATATGAAAAACTAATCGCAAGGTCTATGCTAAAACATGAAGGGATGGGAGTGGAGGACAGCGAATATTTTATAACAAAATGGAACAAACACAGACCTTCTTCTGCAGAGCGAACGTCGACGAATGTTACCGAGCAACTGTGATTTATTTGAATATTATGTTAAGAATGTAATTATAGCTATTTTCTATCAGTAATTGGTACAGTAACAACGCCCATGTATTTTAAAAACATAATGTGATGTACATATATGTAGCCTACGTATATTTCTGTTGAAGTTTAATCATACTTTTTAAATAAAAATTATCTGTCCTTACATTTAAATAAAACTTCACAAGATTTGTTCTAAAATTCTTACTCAGGTAAAAGCATGAAGGGTTGGGAGAGGAATGTAGGAGAGGCCAGCGAACTTAAACGGCACAGATCATACAAGAGGCAAGATCGAGCGACCGAGACAGATCCGTTTTTTCAAAGCAGACTTCGTTTCTTGTCACGCTCGACAAACTTGAACCGAACATAGAACATGAAATGCTCGACACTAATGCGCATGCGTTGAATCTAGTACTCAGAAAATTCAGGGGGGCCATTTTTTCTGCAAACGTACGTAAGTCCGAAAAAGTTTGTTTCCGAGTTTTAGGCAATCATTCCATCACATCCCTAAGTGTGGTTCTCACTCAATAAATGGAGCTGTGTTTTTGATTATATGTTATTCAGATTTCATGTAAGTTACTTCCAAACTGACGTGCGGGACGGACGTACAGACGCTTTCTGACAGTCTACGTGCTTTCTTAGCCCACATTCCACTGAAAATTTGTCAAAAAACATGTTACATGCATGATGACACTCTCGCACACTTTAATCCCGATGCCCGCAGGTCTGAATCGAAAATACCCTGGTTGGTTGATCGGTAAATGTGAACCAGTGCCTGGTCTTCACACTCACCTGATTTATACCACTTGGATTTCTACATGTGAGGTCATTCAAAAACACTGGTGCATTCGTCTCCGGTGGTAAATGTGGCCACTCTCCGTAATTGAAATATAGCAGGTTGTGAGACAATATGAAATACACCAGGAATTTGGGAGCATCTTGGCGGGGACCATGAGACATTGATATGTGCCCTGTATTGAGGTAGGAGGTGAAGATTGTGAATATCTTCTGTGGAGAACCAAGGGTCATAGATCACCTGTGGGAAATGAAAGCATTTCGGTTAGCACGTGTTGTCAAAACTTGTAACTTTGAAACCAAGCATTTCCAGATCAATGTACAGTCCCGAAAAGAAAAATGGCTCGACTCTTGAAGCTCCTTAGGTATAAAACACGATTCACAACAGAATGGTTTTCTTTCAATCCAGTATTATTTAAATAATATTACAAGAAGGAATTTGACAATTAATGCAAAAAGCACGACATTAATCTGAAAATAAGATCAACTTAATGCTATGGCCAATACTAAAAATCATTATGTAACAAACACGATACAGTACGACAACCAGTCACTGGCTTAGCTCGGTAGGCGATCCGAAGTTGCGTTCGGGCGTGGGTTCGATTCCCACTTAGGCTGATTACCTGTTTGGTTTTTTCCGAGGTTTTCTCCAACCGTAAGGCGAATGTAAGGTAATTTGTGGCGAATCCCCGGCCTCTCTCGTCAAATACCATCTCGCTATAGCCAATATCATCAACGCTAAATAACCTAGTAGTTGATATAGTGTCATTAAATAACGAACTAAAAAGAAAAGTGCAACCCCGATTGTGACAATTTATCAGCAAGCATTCCGATAGCTCTGTGCTAACATGCTTACTCGCAGACTACAAAGTTCAGAGTTCGGATACTGTTGAGGAAAGAGTTTTTTAATTAATAAATACAGTAATCATGCAGGTTAGTTTTCGTTTATCTTCATATTTTACTGCACGATTTATAAATATTCATCTACTATTAATAAGAGATCAATCTTCATCGGATGACAATCTAAGTAGGCCTAAAATACATTTCAAGGACTACTTTGAAGCATGCGCAATGCGTTGAATCTCAAACTTAGAAAATCGAGGCGGACTTTTTTTACTGCTATTACTAGTGCTACTGTACTACTACTACTACTACTACTACTACTACTACTACTACTACTACTACTACTACTACTACTACTACTACTACTACTACTACTACTACTACCACCATTAACATTCGTATCTTGCTGTATACTTTCCATATTGGTAAAAATCTCATCTTGAAAACTTTCCTCACGTCTACGAGCCTTGTATTGAGGCCGCTGACATATGTCCATCCTCTTTACTATAATGCTGTTTTTGCCGCCGCCGCTCAGAGAAGGCGCACACTACATTCACCGTGAGGTGAAGACCGTGTAGTAAAATTTGCGATATGGAAGGTTCTGTGCAGAGGTAAGTAGGTCGCCGGCATAAACTCGGTAGACGACTGCACACGAAGTTATATATGTACTTCTTTCAAAGCCGAACATCAGTAAACAATCCATTGGTGGGGAAGCAAAAAATTATTCCCGTGGTGCTTGTTGGTTTCGCATGCAAAAGTCAATTGCTTTCTTCTAGAGAATAGCTATCAGGTTTTCCATGATTTGGTGCAATATTTGCTGACGGAAGAGTTTTGAAAGAAAGCTATTAAATTAATCGAGTACAAAGTAACTTATAATTTCCATCAGCATAATCATTCATAGCGATATTGTTCCCACACTTTCCAATAAAATACCAATAAATAAGCCCTTGGCATAAGAGGGGAAGTGAAAGGGATAGAGATACTTCCGTCCATGTCCTTTTCCCTTACACCGCCTTATAAACAAACACAATAAGGTACTGTGTATCATTGTGGATTTTAGGCACCTGCGAGAGCCGAAAGTTCGTAAAAATTTTGATGCCTGCCTGATACAGTCCGCCACTGACCTGCCTGTCTGCTCGTACAGCACCAAAACATTACTGTCTCAACCGGGGTAGGTGGAGTGGGGAGTTAAAGGGTGGTCTGCAGTGACGCCCAGGCCTGTTTTAAAATACAAGTTTGCAGTTACGTTCAAGCTTGTTAATGGATGTAGAGGTAAGCATGTATCGTATGTATAGTGTGAGAGATTGTAGCCACATAGCCTATATGTGGGAGTTGCGCGTTGTTGTCTATGCAGGATTATTCATAAGTGTAAATACAGAGTAGACCGCTCGAATGTACCTAATTTCGACTAGTGAACGGTTGAAGATAGAACCTTACGGTAACGTTTATATGAAAGGAAAACTCAACACGTTTCGAATCCTGTCTGTAGATGGTGCGCAGACCCGGTTTCTTTTCGTAGATTGTATCGATTGTCAAAATGGCGACACCGGAGATGAAAGCGCAAACTGTGTTGTGGTATGCGGAATTTAAATCAATTGTTAGAGTTCAAAGGGAGTATCGGCTAGTGTTTAACCATGATGCTCCAACTGCTAAAAGCATTAAGAAGTGGCACGATACATTTTTAGCTACAGGTATACTGATCTGAAGTGACAACACTATTTCCTAAACATAATTATCCCTCCTCAAAGTTCAATTTATTCAGATACAGTTCAGACCAATATACTGTAGTTTTGTTAATTCGGCCACACATACATACAGAAAATAAAATTCATTACCTTAAAAAATGCTGCTTGAAATCAAGTTCAGGTAAGGAGCAAAATTTGATTTGTTATATTGAATTATTTCAACGTTTGTTAAAATGTGTATATGATAACCAGGGAAAAGGATTTGGAGTATTATAACAAATGGTGAAACGTAGTATAGATATTTGTAGCTCGGTGACTGTCAAGCGAGCTGCGTCACAGAGCATGGACAAGTACAGGCCACTTCATACAAACTTATACGCAGTGTTCCGTAAATGTATTTCAGAATAAACAAATGTTATAGTTTAATGACATATAGTGGCCTACATACATAATCTGCATTTCACTTTGAACTACATGTGTTTTTCTTGGCAACCACAAGACACCAATAAACAACATTACAAATATACATAATTAAATATCAATCTCTGCGTCCTCGCGTGGAAATATTGATGGCTGATAAACAGTTGTCTTCTGTATGGAACTCGCCTCTGAATATGTAGAACCAAACGAAATGGCCTTTTCAATTAATGCTGTGTTTTGTTGATGAAACAATTATTCCTGCTATGCCTTGTTATAATAAACTGTAAATATCATTTTCAAATTTTCTGTTGCAAGGAAGAAAATTTTTTACATGGAAAAACTCCGCTCTACATCTGCAGAGACAATTGGAGAATAAGTACTTGAAACAAGATACGTCAATTAATTCACATGTTCAATGACGTCATTGGGACATGTATTTGTTAGTATATCTGAAATCCGACTAAGAATACTGTACCCATCATTTTTAATCAAAACTCTATTCATTTTTTCACCAACACGTTTTCCTACTTCACCTTCTATTGCACTCAGTTTATTTACAATAGTCCTCATAATATTTATTTGCTCAACTAGTTCTACTCCTGACTTCTCTAATCGAATAATGGCATCCGGTAAATATAAAAAAATTTGACTTATTATCCATGACTTCTTTTTTGATTATTCTATAATTTAGCAGTTCCTGGCTTATTTGAATTGCAGCCGCGTCATCGGGATCGAAAGACTGGACTACTTTCTTCACAGATTGGAGGTGATGTGCGTAATAATTGCAAGCTTCTAACCATGACCCCCAGCTCTTAAGAACTGGACATGGGAAAGCGACAATTTAGGGAATTGTTTCCTGAATTTTGATACTCGATCTGGAGCTTTTACAAATATAGTCTTTCAGTTTTGTATTGTTAGTTGGTTTCACTTCCGTCATTGTACCCGCACTTCACTACTCTGAACTGCAAACCTGCATGTTGACGTTCTTATGTGACAACTGTCCCATTCACCTGTTGTTGACGTGCAGAGATCTGCGAGTATGTCATGGAGGGGAGGACTTGGTATAAAGGGTTGTAAACAAATACCTGTGTAGATGCCAATACTAGCTTTTACTACTCCAAATTCCGTTCCCTAATGATAACGTTACACAATTTGTGTGTTTTTGGAAAATATAATTTCAATTAATACTCCGCCATAAATGTTGTAACTAAAACTTTGTGCATCCCTCGTGTTTATCGTACGGCTCGTCCTCCCCCACACGTTACTTGTTTACGTTTTACTGTGCCTATACGAGACGCTCTACTGTACTTACATATACACTTGCATTCATGAATGTAGACCTGTACATTTCTATAAATATGCACTTATACTAGAATACATACACACATATAGACGCAAGTCTTCTTCGAATTATTTGATAAGATTTCGATAAATGTTACCACATAGCCATCGCAGTAGCTTTTTAATAGAATTTTAAATTATTATTTTAGAAAAAAGTACCGCCGAGCAAATACAATCACGTTTAAGTAAAATGTCTTCATACAACAAGCATTTTAAACAAAATCAAGAACTTTCGTTCGTAAATCTTTGCACCTTATTTCACATTCAGAGTTCTCCCTTGTAGACAAGTCGAGTATGCAATGCGCCACACTGTAGTAGTCATTTGTATGCTGGAAGCTTTCCAATTGATCAACGATTGTGCGTGGAACAATAGAAGGAATCGCCATGGCGTGGGAACTGTGACTGTGGTGGTCATAAAGTCAATCCGGTTTATTGGCTGGTCTTTCTGTCTTGTTTATTTTGGTAGCGAGCGAATTCTTCTGACAGAGGAACAATGATACAAAACATGGACGAGGGAACTGTCTTTTACTTTTTTTTTAATATTGAAACGTTTAAAGTTTTTAGATGAGATCTACGTACTTATTTGGAGTTTAAGTTCTTTGTCTGTTTATAAATTATTTTAAGCAGCAACAGACTTACACTCAACAATTCATATTGATTAAAAATAGAACCAAATTACTTAGTCTATCCTATACTACTTCACTCCACTCCAGTCCAGTTCAATTCATTCCATTGCATTGCACTCTACTCCTCTCCGCTCCAGTTCACTTCACTCACTCCGCTCCATTGCACTACACTGCCCTGCACTGTACTCCACTCCACTTCGCTGTATTCTACCGTACTGTCGGCTAAGGCGTTTGTCTGCTGATCCCGAGTTGCACTCGGGCGTGGGATCGATTCCCGCGAGGACTGATTATCTGGTTGGATTTTTCCGAGGGTTTTCCCAACCGTAAGACGAATGTCAGGTAATATATGACGAATTCTCGGCGTCATCTCGTCAAGTACCATCTCGCTATCACCAATCCCATCGACGCTAAATAACTGAGTAGTTGATACAGCATCGTTAGATAACCAACTAAAACAAAAATCTGCCGCACTTCATCCATTACACTGCGTTATAATCCATTCCATTCACTCAATTCCACTTCACTGCACTGCAGTCTACTCTTCTCTTTGCACTGCATTCTACTCCAGTTCGTTCCACTTCACTCTGTCTACTACACTACACTGTACTCCAAGCACTGCATTTACTTCTCTCCACTCCACTCCACTCTATTGCACTGCACTGCATTCCACTTCAGTCCACTCCACTTCATCCAGTCCCATCTTATTCAGCGTCGTCCCATCCCAATCCGTCCAATAAACACGCCACCTCGCTCGATAGCACTGAGTCTGTATTCCGCCATTTCACCCGATTCTTCCACTTCGTTTCACTCCAATCCATACAGTTTCACTTCACCTCATCTCACTCTACGTCTCCCATATTTAACTTTGTCCTAATTTAACACAATAATACATGCTGATCCATACGACCAATACGGGTTGACCTCTTCCCCCCTTCAACTTCTTTCGAGAAGGTTCTGGTGATGCTGCGAAATATCGTTTTTGATATTTTTGAGGAACAACACCAGGGATGCACTTGAGGCGGACAAGGTCACAGTTGGGGATTTTCTCAGGGTTCTCCCGTTTTTCCCCATATTAGGCATTTACATCATTCCGTCACCATTTCTCCATTTCGTCATCATTCCATAGCATTCCCCGATCGCCGGATGGCGACGGACGGAAGGGGCTAGCCTAAGGACGAGGGGGGTTGCCTGCTCGACACCTGTGTACGCAGCGAATCTTAGTGTAGTCATATTATTGCCATGTATTGAAGTACATATGATATTTCCGTTTAGGAATTCTGCGTTATCATTAGATTTCGAGATTTCGGACCCAATAGAGCAGTTCAGTGGGAAATCCGCATAACGGCGTAATGAGTATAGTGTTAAAGCGTACAGTGTACTGTAGAATGAATGCCAACAAATACGCAAAGGAAAACACTCTGGATTTGAAGGTTCTGACGAATAATTTGGTTTTCATACAAACCCATTTTGAAACTGTGTCTGAAACTATTACATGGTTAGAAAAGTCAGAGCAAGAGATGCCGAAAGCCCTCAAATTAATTGAGGAAATGACACAGAGAATTAATGAGACACCAAGTACACCGGTTACTGAACGTGTAAAACAGAAGTGGAAATCAATTTTATGTAAAAATAACGGATATGGAACATTGTGTAATATAAACAGTAAATTAGTGGATATAGAGTCACCCGAGAATAAAGGACTGTCTTCTAGAGACTGCAATGATGTTAGATTTTTTTTCGTTTTGCTCCTATCAAAGCGCAGCTTTTCACAGTACAAACTGTGTTTGTCAGATAAGCGAAAAAGATATACGTTTGAGATACTGAAAATATATCTTTTAGTACATTGCAATTCGGTACTGTAACTGCACTTCCTAAGGACGACCAATAGGATAAATGAAGAAATTAAAATTGCTACAGGTTTATTTCCACCATTAACACTGTGTATAATTAAACATAAATGCTTATAAAAGACAGGAGAATAAATGCTTTTCACATTCTTTTGACATTGTCATTGTGTAATGTATATTTACTTCCAGAATGTATACTGTACATATGTATATATGTTTCCCAATACTACCGTACTCTACTCTAAATAGCAACGTTGTTACCTCAACACATCTCTACCTTTCACTACCTGCAGCGAGTCAACAACCTACAGTACATGCACAGTAAACTTATTGTATCGGGTCCCAAGTCTCGAAGCCTGGTTATCATAATATAATCAAGGATCGGTGGAACGGAGAAAAATTCTCTCCGGCACCGGGATTCGAACCCGGGTTTTCAGCTCTACGTGCTGACGCTCTATCCACTAAACCATACTGGATTCCAATTCCGATGCGGGATTGAATCCTCTCAGTTTAAGCTTCACCTCTTAGTTTTGCTATAGTGGCCAACCTTCATGCACTGTATCACAGATGTGTGACAGTGGCACAATGTCCAACACACTAATGTGCAGAGGTGCACTCATTTCGAGTGACTAAGTGGCCGGGATCCGACGGAATGAGTGAGGGCCGTCTGAAATCACCAAGTGATTATTATACGCATATCATATTATTCCATGTACCGAAGTACATATGATATTTTCGTGCAGGAATTCTGCGTTATCATATGATGAAGGATCGGTGGAGCGGAGAAAAATTCTCTCTGGCACTGGGATTCGAACCCGAGTTTTCAGCTCAACGTGCTGACGCTCTATCCATTATATCATACTGGATTCCAATTCCGATGCCGGATTGAATCCTCTCAGTTTAAGCTCCACCTCTTAGTTCCCCTTTAGTGGCCAACCCTCATGCACTGTGTCACAGATGTTTGTTGGATAGTAAACACATGTCATACTTTGACACGTGTCCGGTGAACCACTGAAGAACTGTCATTAAGATTTAAAATTTAAAAAAAGGAGTGTCTTTGTGCTACTAATATATTAGGTCGTTCAAATGAAATCCGACCATCGCTTATAAAAAAATTAAACTTATTTCTTAATGCTCGCCGCGGTTAACACACTTCTCTCACTGTGATATGAGGTGACGGACACCGACTTCATAGTATCCCTGTGGCCTCCAGGTGAACCAAAGCATAACAACACTTTGCACCGCTTCTTTCGTTGGAAATGTGGTTTCAGAATCTTGAAATTTCCAAAAATATAGCAATCACAAGCAGATAAGTCTGGTCTGTAAGGAGTGTGGTAGTTTTTCCTAGCGAAACCTTTGCAACTAGTCCCTTGTTGATCCGGTGGCGTCAACTTGAGCATCATGGAGTAAAATCACTCTTCTTGCCAAAAAGCTGGGCGTTCATTTTTTATGCTCTGTCTAATTGTAAGGTGCCTGAGACTGTTCGGATAGGGCAGGCCAAGCTCTAGAAATTCCACTATCAATGAACCTCAATAACCGAATAATCGAAAAAACGATAACGCGATTTTCCCTGCACTTTCTTTCAACTTGAGCTTTTTGGGCCAGGAGATCCTGTATGTTTCCATTCCATGTCAGACAGTGGCTGGAGTGTTGCTGAAAATTATGACATCAGGACTCGTCTCTTGTCACAATGCGTTGAAAAAACTGATCGCCTTCCTCTTGACATCGTTTGAGATTCTGTTACAGATTGTTAGACGTTTGGTTTTCTGCTTAGCAGTTAGGGAGTGTGGCATCCACTGCACATAAATTTTGCAATACTGCACGTATTTGCAGAGAATATTATGGATACTTTCCTGACTGATATTCAGCAATAAACTCAGTTCGCTTATTCTTATTCTCCTGTTTAGGATAGGGATGAAAAAGTGTACTGTGGCACACGTGTCGCATCCCTTCCTTTTACCCCCACACGTCATTGGATATGGCAGAGAGAAAGGAAATATGAATGCAGTGTGCTTGCGGACGTCACAGATAGCCCACGTATTTCAAGGTCGGGGGCTTGTGGACGGGGAACAAACTCTTTCCCCATGCTTCCATCCCTCTCTTCCCCGTTCTGCAACCCTGATCTAGGACAAGAACATGTTAAATTGAGCTTGGAGTAATTGACTCGAGAGCTTGTCTTTGTCGGGGATTGTCCTGTAGTGATGTTCGGCGGGAACGAAACCGAACACACCAATCTTTTACAGCTGATTTTCTTAGGCGTGACTCTCTATTGGCTTGGCTTGGCTTTTACGTTGGCTGGACCCGGGATGGGTCCGGATACTTAGGCACTGTTTGGTCCATTGCGCGCCCTTATATGCAGTGATTGTCCAAGTCCCATGGTAGGCTGGATGGCATTCGTAAATCCGACGCTGACATGTGGGCAATCCTGCCTGACCTCTGATACAGCCAGATCCCGACTTCACGGGCGAGTAGCCTGATAAGCCCTTGGAGCCCGGGGCCTAAGCCCTTCTTGATTAGCCGACGATGATAGGCCATCCTGCCTTAACCCCCGATAGTGTCAGGTCCCGTCCGCATACGAGCAGCCTGATAAGCCCCAGGAACATATGGGCTATTCCATATGAAATCGATCAGTAAAAAACCTCGCATTTTTTAATACTCTAATTATTTCCCTGTTTATGCAAGGTGCTGAGGAGAGTGCATTTTCAAAAATATACTATCGAAAGTCAAACGGTTTTCGTACTATTGAGCGACAAATTTAGCGTATTTTATAAAAAACAAGCCTCTTTCAGCGCTCAGAACTCTGGAACCATTTACTGTAGAACATTAAACGGGAGCTCATTTTGAAGCTGACATTTAGTAGGTTATGATAAGAAGTAATACTTATTTTTATTATGTACAGAGAGACAGATAATCTGATTTTACTTACTTTAAGGTTTTTTGCCCATTTGTAAAAATGTAAAAAATATCGAGAAAAAACCTTGCATTATTAAGAGCGATTCGGCATTCTTTGCTTAGTGGCTCGACAATAAGTTTCGACGGTATTAAATAAATTATTTTCACACGCCTAGACTTTAACGGCGCAGTACCCCACACACTGGCCGAGAGCTGAAGATAAGCGAGCATTGGGCGTCATTTTACTCCTGTGTGTATGAAAACTTGTGATAAAGCTAGCCCAGCCATGACTGCTAGACGACACATAACGTGTTTGTCTCCTGGCCTTGCTTGTCTCGACTACCTACAGTCAGCTGGTTAGTTCACGCGCGTACTATTTATTTTCTTTATTTGATATTTTCAATACTTTCTTATCAACGGTGCGGGGTAAAAAATATGTGTTTATTTGTACTTTCAATGCGGAATCTAACCATATATTTTAAAAATATTTTTTTTCGTGGGCAAAGGCGTCTTAATGAAGAAAAATCTAATTTTCTCCATTTCCATAAAAACTAAGAAAAACTGTTTACATGTCAATATAAACTTTAATTTCTCAGCATCAAAATAAACCATGATTTTGATCTTTGGGTGAAAGGGTTTCGGAGCCACAACAGTTTAAAGTTGCTAATTTTATGAAAATACGATAAATTTAAATATTTTTAATTTAAACACTATGAAGTTCTGATGCCTCAAACTTTGCACAAAGTATTGTATCACAGGTGTCAACGGACAGAAAAAGTTTCATTGTATTTAAAAATTGAAAGGCCACTTTTCTCTATATTTCGGTCGATTTGAGATAGAATAGCCCATATGAACATCGGGAACGCGTACTACCCCTAAGATTTCACCCCAGCCTATTTTTACTATTGCAGATGATAGATGAAATGAGAATGAGGTGGAGAGTATTGGTGGAATGATACAAGGAAACAGGAGTACCCCGATAAAAACTCTCTGCAATTTCTGCTTTGTTCATCACAAATTCCATCACGACCTGGTTAGGGATCGAACCTGAGTCGCCTGGATGGAAGGCCAGCGCGCTATCACGTTACATACAGTCGCGTTATGTGTCTCCATAGACTGCAACCATTCTGCGATGCATTTCAGCAGGTGTACGCTCTTCTGCAATCCAAAGAACAAACTACAGCATGCTGTTCACTTTTGGACGCTTCCATCTTGTACCATTCGTATTTCTTTTTTCATTTCAAACTCACCTACCAATGGAAAATATTTAACCAATTTTGCCAATATTCCTTGAGCGAACTCCGAACGACACTTCTATTGCACATAGTAAACTTTAACATATTTTCATTTGAAGTAGCCACATACATCTACAGGGACATCATTTTATTTTTACTAACATTTCTAATATTAACCTGGCTATACCTTTGGATCAACGGTTGAGAACCGGAAACACCGTTTGCTACCCTTTCCACGACTGGAGTTCGATGATACTGGAGTAATATACAAACAAATCCATTTACTATGTATAGGAGGGAAGAAAAGTAGTTCATCCATTTACGTAAACTAGGAAATATCACGCTTTTGACTTTGATAATTTTCATTAGGTTTTTGTTTAATCAAAATGTAGTACAGTATTAACAATGATGTTTTTACTCACGAACTGAGCTGTCCATGCGGACGTATTCATTATGCAGTGTATATTATACTGTCTACAGCACATTAGCGTACACTATTACAAAATGAAGTTAAATTGAAAAATAATCATAATATGGATATTTAAACACATTTTTTAAATGGTGGCCGTTCATTTCGATACAGGCTTCAGTTCTAATGTGTGTAATTCCAATTACCAGTTTCGTCCTTCGTACTAGTAACTCATGTTGAAATAATTATGTACTTACTCTGTAAAAGAGTTCCTTACGTATTGTACATTCAATCTTCACTTCTGCCCGATCCGAAAAGATAAAATTACTCAGACATGGTATCTATTGTCCGTCCAAGTGGTTATGTCGCAGGGTCGTAGAAAGGGGGGAAATCACGTGACAGTTAACTACTTAACGAGGCTCTTTTATTGAAGTTATTTTAAACAGTTGTATGGGTATAATATTACGGAGACGTCCAATTCCTAACAGAAGTTAATGTTCTCAGAAAAGAGCTAAGGCAGCCCAGCCACTAGCCTTTACAGAGGGGCGAATAGAAGCAGGTGGGGAAAACCGGAATGCGACGTAGGCAAATGGACGACAGTACCTGTGCGAAAATGATACAATATTGAAAGCTCTTTCGTCACTGGAAAACGCGAACATATTTTTGGAACGTACTGTTTACTATGACCGTAAGGCTACTATGACTGTATATGCAGTCTTGGATCTGTGTGGAGGATGGTTGAACGTCATTAGTAGAAGGGGTGGGAGTGAAGTACATTAAAAAACTCAGGTACAGTAAAAATTGAAGTAAATATAAAATGATGTCCCTGTACATCATGGTTTATATCATATTTAAGTATCGATTTTCGTAAAGAGAAAAATATTAAGAACGATTGATATACGTAATAATGTAAAATTATATTTTGTTTTCGATTTTACCCCTAAGCCATTTTCTATAACCCGAGAATTAAGACATTTGACTTTATTTATAAACTGTAAGTTTTAATTTTTCCCTAAATTGTATATAAATATAACAAACGTTGTAATTCTTATATAAGACAAAACCACGTACAAGTTCACTATTAAATATTCTGAAACGTTGGAAGAGAATAAATGTCTTACTAAATCCTACACATGCGAGATTCCGCCCGGAACTGACAGCTTCTTTGAAACCTCCTCTCCGGTCATTCTCCTAATAGATCTCCTGAGGATGTGATATAGATCCTGCATTCCGACCACACGTGTTCCGTGTCCCGGATGACCCATTCTGCTACGTCGGGCACATGATAATACCCCGCCCATCTCAAACCGGGTGAGATAATGGAACCTGTGGGCACTTGAGGAGCCAGCCCCCAGAATGATGCTCTGTTATCAAACATTGTCCTTGTCTACTGTGTCTACGCCGTCTACGGTATGACCGTCTTTTTCAGGACACACAGCCGCTGGTTATCATTGTTACTGCTAAGTACGATAGAAGGACTGAGGAATAAGATTAAGATACGACGTAATGTTTTTTCTCTATTTTTCTGGCAAGAGAACGCGATCTACTTGGCATTATAACGCTCAAATAAGTAAGAATAATTTTCTGAGACACGATGGATGGATGGATGGATGGATGGATGGATGAATATGTGGGTATTTATAAGGGAAGTGGATAAAGTTATTATGAACATAGACTAAATTGGGCCTATATTATGTTACATTTAACAGAGATTGTCAGTAGGTACACATGAATCTTATCTTGTCAGATGGTCAGACAGTCTGATTTCTACAGATCATCACTGGCACTTGAAAATGAATGACCAATATGAAGTGAGCTTTGTTAACTGAAGCTTTTCGATTTTCACGCATTCTTGATATCTTCCTGCGCCTTTTAAGAAGTACCGAATCTCCCAGATTCCTGCTTGCTTTACTACTTTATAACTGCTCTTGCATATAAAGATCTATGAGGAACTGCATACTTGCACATTACTATAAAGGTATGCAGTAGTGCATGGATTTGAAGGTTTGAAAGGAATGCGTAGTTTGGCAGATAGTGGGACCGACTTAGCTGGGCTGCACAATCGGCATGCAACTCATTCCATCACGGGTGCACAAAAAGTCTCTTCGAATTGAAGTCCTTAGAGATTCTGCATGTCCCGCCTGATAAGTAATGGGAGATTATTACGCTGTGGAACGGAGCGCGTATGAAATGCAAGGCAGACCCTGATAAGCTACCAGTGGAGTCGCACAGTACAATAATCACCTACTTCTGTATCTCTGTATCTTCTCATGCGCCAACACACTGTAAAGCTCGATTCAACGATATTGGCACTTGTCCTTGCTTCTTTAGCTAGTCGGCGTGGAAAAGAAATGTTTTCTAATGACAAATTGAATTTGTAGATCAGGTTTGTTCGAAGCAGGAAATGTAATGCAATTTTAAATTATTTGTAAATTTTATTGGTCACGAAATCGAAGTGGATCCCAATTTAAATAAAACCTAACATATTCTTTCCCTTCTGTTCAGCTCAAGTTTACAATAGTGTTGAATTTCTCGAAAAATTAGTAAATAAAATCTATAATCATTTCGGCCGTACTAAAATTTATATTATACCGTCATGAAGACTAATAATCTCATTGTAATGAAGTACGAAAATTTACCGTTCTATTTTTTTAAATAAAAAACTTCGACAATAGTCACGTTTCAACAGAATTTAGTTTAATTTCAAGAATTGGTAATGAAATTAAAATTGTAAAATATTTATAAATAAAACATAACCTATATATTTTCATCTCCCTTCATAAAATTCATAATGTAGTTACTATACTGTAATACAGGCGTTATGCTAATAATTGTTTGCTGAGTCCTATACTCAGTAACATTAGTTTCAGATAATGTGTACATTTTTTTAAAGAGGCTCTTCATATCTTTACTATTTATCTTTCACTTTAGATTCCAACATTTCTTTCGGTGCGACGACGAAAGGATTCCCAATTCTGCTTTCAAAGAGTGGCGCTAACTTATATGGGCTCGTGGGATCCGAACCCACCCAATAATTTATCGTGTTATTATTATAATTATAACATTTAACTTATACCTCAAATGTTTGAGCCAACCCAGTGATTTCTAAAAGTTGGCGCCACTGCTTTCAATAGTTCCAAACATGTTTTGTTCTGTGGACAGGCGTTTTCATAATGTAGTTCCAAAGTGAAACGAGTATTTTGTAATAGCACGTATTTCGTACTAGCGTATTTTGGGGCGTAGTATTCCAAGGTGCTGTTATGTTTTGGAACAGTTCCAAAATAACCGTTACGTTATTTTTCCCCACTTCTACTGTTTAGCCAACCAACAGTCTAAGGTTTTATAGTAACGGGATGTGCGGAATAATATTGTGTTATATGTTGCTGTGAATTTAACATTTTAGCGAGATGCTAATTAGCCATGTCAGCAGTGCAATCTAAATTAGGCTCCAAAACACTGCATAGTCACCGTTGTAGGTTGAATGTCGTCATCCGCAATAATATCAGATCCACCAGCACTTAAGTATTATCTGTAGTAGAAGACCTATTAACAGGATCGTCATTATTACTAATACATATTTACTTTCACTTTGTTCTATACTTTAAGAAAAGAAAGAAAGGAACGGATATCTCACGAGCTCATTGTCACATGACATGAATTGAATGAACTCTCTAGCAAATTTTCCAGGCTTCTCCTAATTCTTTCTTACCCATAAAAAATATATATCATAATGACTGCCTATATTTAGAAACATAAAGTTTACATAAATGAAAATTTCTACATATACAGGATGAGTCATAATTATGTATTATAAAGTATTGATGAGTATTCTATACATATATTTTGTCGTATAAACGTATAGCTGATACTGCATTGTTATCAAGATATGGCAACATTGCGTTGTCAAAGCTAGTCTACCAATTACCCGTGGCTAAAATCGGATCTAACAGCCGGTGTTGTTTTGTGGTTAAAAATAGATGTATTCATAGTTGGCAAAAAGAGATGTATTCATAGTCGGCCATGTCTTGTAGTTATGTTGATGTTTTGTTCAGTATTGTAACTGAGATTAGTGTTATTTTTACTTTACTGAATTGCATAACATAGCATACAGAATGGGGGAACCAGACATAAACAGTGAAATGACCGATATGATCTTGATGTAAGGTGAAGTAAGAAACAATTCTGCTGCTGCCCGACGACACCCAACTCCAAAAACATTTGTAGCAGTGGAACGTCGCCTTAGGGAAACCGGTCGCTTTGCACCTGTGATGAACAATGCCGGTATCCCCAATTACAACTCATGCAGATATTAATGGAGAACTGATGTTGCGAATGTACTTTCTCAATAGCATTTGGATTCTGGTATGCCCAGACATGCTGGTTGTGGCGATTGAAGATACCATTTCCGGTGAATGTTGCTTCATCTAGTACCAGTTTTGAAATAACGCAATGTAGCCATCTTGATAACAAGCAGTATCGGCTATACGTTTATATGAAAAAATATGTTTGTTTTGGTGTATTGAATACTTTGCAATACTTTATAGTACATAATTATGACTCAGTCTGTAAGTATATGAGTAGCTTAATATCAAAGGCGGACATCTGACCTTCAGATGAAATTTAGATAATGTGGATTCTTATACATTTGTTTCATGCTTTTTTCAGTTATGGTGAAACTATATACAAACTCTAACACTACATTTATAAAAATAAATTGTTTTAAAATACTACAAAGAACACTGCGAAACAAAAAAGTGCCTCTAGATGAAAACTGTGGAGACGACAGATGTCCGTCTTTTATATTAAACTACTCATATATATATATATATATATATATATATATATATATATATATATATATATATATATATATATATATATATATATATATATATATTCTTTTTTTGATTGGTTATTTAACGACTCTACATATCAACTACTATTAGCATCGATGGGCATAGTGATAGAAAGATGGTATTTGGCGAGATGAGGCCGAAGATTCGCCATAGATTACCTGACATTTGCCTTGCGGTTGGGGAAATCCTCGGAAAAAGCGCAACCAGATAATCAGGCCAAGTGGGAATCGAAGCCACGCCCGAACGCAACTCCGAATCTGCAGGTAATGGCCTCAGTCGACTGAGCTACGCCGGTGGCTGATTTCTATATTAATTTGCAATATACTGTTAGGAGAAATAGAGTGGAAAAATGGTAGAGTGTATGCTGGCATGTGCACAAAATTGAGGAACAACATTGTAATAACAACAACACGTTGTAGTGGAAAACAATTGAACAGTTTCTGATTGAAGGTATAGCAGATCGTAGTGACAATTCGACTGAGGAAGAGCCCTAATCAGAGGACTCGAGTGAGGAAGAGACAATATCTTATGTTGAGCAACTTGGTTAATTGTGGATGACTGAAAGATAATGAATTATATTACTGTACAATAATACCGTGTACTTAGGCCTATAAGTATAATAATTTGCATAATAGTAACACATTAAATATATATATATATATATATATATATATATATATATATATATATAATGTAGTGATTTTTAAGACGGAATGTACCACGTCATTTTAGGTGTTATGACTGTGCGGTCTGACCTGTGCGACCCAGCCCGTCCGTGCTTCGCCAGTAGTGATGAGTATAGTACTTTAGTAACTCGTTCTTATCGTATCTACTTAATTTTTGCAAAGGCCAAAGTCCCAGAATCAAACTGTACACAATGTTTATGAAGCTAATATGGATGTAATGGCAGAGACTCTTTCTGAAATAAACGTTAGAACCTTTTCATGATACTTGCATAATTACATTTACATCCTTTGAATGATGTTCTGAGTTTTGAGAACACGACGAATGCAATAGATATCACAGCATAAGCAACAGGAACCAATTAACTGCCTTCTTCTTGATTCTGAGACCGTACACGACGGATTCTCTGAAGCAAACGTTTAAAAATATCCAGGTAGTTTTCTTCTTCTTGAGATGTCTATCCGTTCCGTATGTTGGCGATCATGATTTTATTAACGGCTTCTGTGAAGAGTCCTATAAAGGATTTCTTGAACCATGATGTAAGGTTCTTCAACCATGATATTCGTCTTCTGCCGATGTCTCACCTCCCTTCAGCTTTAGGGCTACTCTGAAGAATATTTTCAAGTAGCTGGTATCTTTTTCCACTTCTCATTAAATGGCCGAAATACTGAAATAGATAACAGTAACTATCTAGCCAGTGGGTACGAAATTTTGCTGGACACTTCCATCGGTATCGTGAAAAAATTGTTAGCATTGTTTCGATTTTTTTTTTTTTACAATTCTTGACTAACTCTCCGGGTTTCGAAGCATATTTTTCTGACTTCTGTTTCACACTTTATCGTTTCTTTTCGTGTTCATACAATCGAAGTAAGAAAGATGGGTTTAGTTCTATTAGCTTTCACATGTTGCTGGAAGTGCAAAACTTCGTGCTTGTGTTGATCTTCCTTTAATGAATGCGAGAAAAACCGCCCATACACCAAATTTTTCTTAAACTTCTGACATAATTCCTGCTGAATTTGTGTTTTATTCATTTTAAGTTTTGATTTTTGAGTTATATAACTGGATATTTAACCCCATTATCTCCTGGCTATGTTGTCTCACGAGTGATGCCTTATTGGTGTCACTTATGAGATTCAAACCTGTCTTCGGACAATTGACTAAAGAAAAACAACTGTTATTATTTGTGACAACGTACTTAACGGCTAAAACGCTCACGTTTGTTATAATTAGACATCGGATTTATATGCAAATACCGTACATATTTAGTTCGTTTTTACTTGTGATATGGAATTAACTTTTGCAATATGTTTCATGTTCTTCTGTTTTTGTATGTGAAGTTTCATAGTGCATATAATTGCATATTTCCGATGTTGCTGCTTATTTCATAATTTTCCCATGCATCGAGCATATAATGCATGTATGATTTAAATTCATAATTTTAAAATTAATATTTAAACACATTAGTGACAAGATAATAAAATATGTATGATGTATGATATGTTCATACCTGCACAAGTACCTTTCAGCACTACACTCGTTTCGCTGACAACTCACTCACTGCACTGGAACTACGACACATTTCACTGATTCTATCCTGATTTCACTAACACTTCCAAACCATTTCACTGTTCAAATACTTTGCACTGTCACTATAAACAGAATAAAAAGCTTCACTGACAGAAACACACTTCACTTACACAACACACTTCACTGACACAACACACTTCTTCACTGAGACAACACTTCAATAACAAATATCAATTACACCCTTTAAGTAGTGTGTATAATATACTACCGTCTATTAGTAAAATCCTTAAGTCTATTTTTAAATGCATTTTTGGTTATTGGTAAAGCCTTTAGTAAGTCTGCAGGTAAAGCATTCCAGTCCCTGATAGTACGATTGAGAAAATAAAACTTTGCAGTGTCCGTCCTCTGTCTTCTTTCCCTCAACTTATATGAGTGGTCGTTCCTTGAAGAGTAATTTGGCGGATGCAACCTATTTTTTATTTCTCTCCAGGCAAGCTTACTTCTGTATGTTTGAACATTGCACATAATCGAATTCGCGTTCTCCTGTCCGTTAGTGTATCCCATTTTAATGATGAATTATTACGACAACACTTGAGAGCCCGTTTTTTTAATCTTTTCCAGTGTCTTAATATGTTCTAATCTGTAAGGATCCCAACATGCAGCACCACATTCCATTACTGGACGTACTAGTGATTTGTATGCAATCTCTTTGGATTTATCACAGCCTTTTCACAAAGTGTAACGCTCTCCATGCTTTTCCCGCTGTGTCAGTAACGTGTTCCCCCCAGCCGAGATCACTGCTAAATGTTATTCCTAGGTATTTACATTTGTAACTTCGGGAAAGGTTTCACCCCCTAATATATACGATGCGGTTATTTTATTTCTTTTTCTTGTAAAGCTAATGGCTTTGCTCTTTAGAGAATTTATTTTCATTTTGTTGGCTATCGCCCAATCATTTATTCTATTGAGGTCATTCTGAAGAAGAGTAGTATCTTCATAACTTTTTATTTACCTATATACGATACAATCATCCGCGAATAAGCGAACCCTTGGCAAGATGTTAATTGGCAGATCATTTACAAAAACCAGAAATAGAAGAGGCCCCAAGACACTCCCCTTTCGGACTCCGGAAGTAATTTCAATTGGGTTCGATAATTCTTCCCCCGTCCGTACGCTCTGAGTGCGACAAGTTAAAAATTCCTTGATCCACTGGAATACTCTGAAGTCAATCCCCAATGATTGTAGTTTAACCGACAATAAATCGTGTGGGACTACATCGAATGCGCGTGAAAAGTGAATAATCACTGCATCTACTTGGCTATTTGAATCTATTCCATCTGCTAAATCCTGAAATACAGTTACTAATTGACTCTGACATGAGTAGCCCCCCGAAATACATGCTGACAGTTATGTAACCAATTTGAATCATTCCAATGCTGCCTTAGATAAGTAGAAATCAAGTGTAGACCTACATTAATAATAATAATAATAATAATAATAATAATAATAATAATAATAATAATACATTAAACAATGTACTATTAAGAGGACAAATAAAGAACTTTATGAATCACAGGAAATTAACAGTTAACTGGTATATTGTACCTATATAACAATATACATCTTATCTGAGGGCGGCAATGAACCTTCGGGTTCCTTAAAAGCCATAAGTAAGTAATTCTTTATGGTCTTGGGATCCAACATAGCGCAAAGCTCGTACACTGTTCGCCACCATTTCTGTACCTGTACGACGGAAATCCAAATTTTGTGATGGGCGACCAACTGAGCTCTTTCTTGCAGTATCATGCGATGCGCTGTTTTGGGTCACTTTGTATCACTCTAAAGAAAATATTCTGTAAGTTTCATGACAATACATTAATACATACATACATACATACATACATACATACATACATACATACATACATACATACATACATACATACATACATACATACATACATACATACATACATACATACATACATACATACATACATACATACATACATACATACATACATACATACATACATACATACATACAACATTTATTAGCGATTTCTAATATGGAGTTACTTTCCGCCCACACTGTATGTTATGTGATAAAGTAGGTTATACAGGGTAAGCCAGTTGTCGGTAATTCAGGGCTCAATATAATATCAAAACATCCTTGCAGTCCGTTACCTGGCGTGGACGCTTCATAACGTAGGCTAAGTGCATTACATTCTTGTAAAAACCCACGCATTCGATGCTGTAGGCTATGTTACGTTGTTAGTGTAAGATAATCATCTGTTATGCCACATCATCTCATCATCTGTCATTATTCCACACGTGTCTATGCATGCCACATTTTTCGGCGCCAACATATAATAAGACTAATCGAGGATCGGAGCGCGTAGACCGATTATTTAGTCCTGACAACTCGACGACGCGAAAGAGGGGAAATAATAGGAGTAGTGGGGAGGCTCCAGAGTAGAGATAAGGGCGAGCGGTCAGTAAAGGAATGCAGTACAGCTTAACTGTACTGGAAACATACAGCTCTACCTCACGCATGACATCCGATCGCTCTGAAGGCAAGCAACAGACTAATCCAAACACCCCTTGTAACTAAATGGACTCGCCTGACCCAGACGCACATTGCCAGCGACTGTCAGGAGTAAATAATCGTACTTGTACTTTGCGGTATGTTTATTGATATACGGAGTTTACTTATATGGAATAAGAATTAGTGTACGTTTTCCATTGAATCGCCTCCTCCCCTAATTCATTGCTGTGTATGTGTAAGTCCTACAACAGGAGGAGGTACCAAAAAAAGAATACAAAAACAGCTCGAAATCCCATGTAAGAGAAATAACATAAGAAATCCAAAGAGATATTGGATTTAAACGATAACAAACGAACGGTTTTGCAAACCCACAGACACATGGATTTTTTACTGCCTAAAGCGGGACTTGAATACACTTAATCTTTTCATTTTGAGTACAAATAATCAACCGGTGGTCGCTAACAGAACAGGTCACGAGTTGTGCAAATGAACTTGTCTATGTGACGTTCCTCGTTAAGCCGTCTTGTTAGTCACAAGGTCGTGACTGCATCGTCATAGATTTAAAATAACACCAATTTTATATTTCCTTAATGAATCACCATGCCGAGGCGATTTCTGAACCGGTAAAATACATTGGATTGCAGAGTTTACACTTCCTGTGAGCTAATTGCTCCAGCAATTAAAATGTTCATTAAAATCATGGATGTGCATTCCCGTTTCATATTACAAGGAAGTAGGTCCAGTTTGAACATTGATCATGAAACTGATGTCAACCATGTCCTAACTTTAGGGTCTATGTTCAGCTTCGTTTCCCGAGACCCTGTTCATTGTAATACTAATTGAATAGTACCACCCGTGGATATTGTAATTAATGACCTTATTGTACAGAGATTCACAACGTAACACAGCTTCAAAACCATATTTATTCTCTTGTTTGTTTACACATGTATTTATTTATACATATCGCCATCAACAAACAAGAATATTTAGACATATCAAAACATATATCAGTGTTGTAATAAAAATCACACAAAATGTAAAACAAAAAAATTAATCTACGTAATGAATCTCATTATTCGCGTAATGCGTTCAAAACGACTCGGTTGTTATTCGTATAATATAATTCAGTTTCCTCATTAAAGTGATTTTTTATTAGGCCATTGGTTGAGCAAACTGAATTATATTGTATGACTAGCAATCAAGTCTCGCAGTAGACCACTTCTTGAGGAGGTTTTACTCCTGAAAATTGTTCAAAATATTTCACTGTTCAGTGTCATGTTAGGAGCACTAATTAAAAGAATGGTTTGTGAGTGTAATAATTTAATAAAGATACAGTGTTGTAAACATAATAGACTATTAGTAGGTATTAATATTGGTAAATAGTTTCATAAAACATATCATCACCACATGAATCATTAGGGTATATTTTAGATGCATATTGTCGTAATAAAGGATATTTTAGTGTAAGTTTAATATTATTTCATTATATTAATAGAATGTTCCTTATTCAATTTTTTTTCGAAAACTCTTATAAATTCCTACATAGAAGATTTGAAATTCTAAAAAAAGTCCTATAACATCGGTTGAAAAAAACCTAATTTTAGTTTCTTAAAACCTACAAGTGCGGTGGTTTTATATAACGATGTTTCCGAATTGGCTCCCAATTTCCAAATTAGCTCCTAGTATATATTCCGAATTTGCAAGTTGGTTCCTGATTTACATTCGAATTGCGTCGGAAACTGCTATTCTGCATCGACCCCGACTGTATCAACATTTTCCTTCTCCGTTTAACAAATTTAGAATTGTCTATTACGTAGGTCTAGTTAAAAGTATTATTAGAATTGTACAGTACTTCAGCCATTGGCTTGGTCTTCTTTATATTCGGTAAAGTCTTAAAACTCATTTTTTTTAAAACTGCATAGAGTAATATCACGGCCTCTGTATTCTTCCATAACACTTTTAAGAAATTTCTCTTCTTCAAGTTATTGTTTGTTTGTGTACCGCTTCCTACTGTTCAGTTTGATATATGTGCTATTTTTGATAGAAATTGAAACATCAACAAAGTTAAAAATATTAGGATGAGCGGAATAAAATTGAGAATTCGACTACGAATGGAACTGAACTGGTTGAACTCATTCCAATAAAACATGCCAGTGTGTGGATGTACAGTGCGTGACACAACAGCGCCATCTGACTGTGCCTCTGACAGAAACATTTTATAGCTTCATTGAACTGTAAGTGACCTTTCATAGATACATTTTACAAGTCCTGAATCTCTGTGTAAGGGAGCCTATTCGAACAGTAATTGCTTTTCTTGGGAGCCAATGCAAAAAAGTTTTGGGGGCCAATCCGGAGATCGAAGCCAATTCGGATGCAGTCAATGAATACTTTACCTCACCTCCCATTATACGGCCTGAAAAACAGTCAAAATTAAATACAATTAATACTCTCCTAGCTAATCCTCCTCCTTCTCGCGAAACATTTTTCTTCTCGCACATTACTGATTCTGAAGTAAGAAGGGTTCTTAAAAGCATTAAATCTAAAGCACAAGGCACTGATAACATAAGCATAGTCTTTATCAATAAGTTAGTCGATGTCGTGCTTCCTATAATAACCCATATTTTCAATTCTTCAATTATCACGTCTGTTTATCCGCAACTCTGGAAAACAGCTTTGGTACGCCCACTTCCTAAAGTAAATTCACCTACTTCTGCAAAAGACTATAGGCCAATCTCCATTCTTCCCGTTTTATCTAGAGCCCTGGAACGCATCATTCATAAGCAGTTGTCAGACTACCTAATAGAATTTAATCTTTTAGACCCTTTATAATCAGGATTCAGAAATGGCCATAGCACTTCTACTGCTTTGTTGAATGTTACTGAGGACATATGCGCAGCCATGGATAAACGACAGGCTACTATACTAGTTTTATTGGACTTCGATCTACTATTGACTAAACTACAAACGCTACACCTTTCTGATAGTGCTATCAAATGGCTGTACTCCTACCTTACTGGCCGCCAGCAGCGTGTCATATCTAATAATCGTTTCTCATCCTGGCGTACTGTAGATACAGGAGTTCCTCAGGGATCAGTATTAGGCTCCTTGCTCTTCTCTATTTATATAAATGGAATTTCTAAATCATTTAAGCACTGCAGATATCAAATATATGCAGTCGACGTTCAATTGTATATTTCAGCCCGTCCTGATGCGCTAAATGATAGCATTAATAGTCTTAATGAAGACCTTGATTCCATCTCTTCCTGGTCTCAACAATTTGGGCTTAACCTAAACGCATGTAAATCACAGGCTATTCTGTTCGCGAACAGTAGATTAATTCCTGAACTCAACGAGCTGAATATTCCACCTATGAAACTGAATAAAACAATCATCCCGTTTAGCTCTACCGTAAAAAATCTCGGAGTGCATTTCGAATCTAATCTCAATTGGGATACGCATATTAAATATACATGTAAGAAGGCATTGTCTATTCTCCATTCACTAAAAAGATTATATCATTATCCATCTAAATTAAAACAGACGCTGGTACGGACACTCATTCTACCTCACTTCGATTATTGCGACGTTTTGTTCAGTGATCTCAGGATTGATTCCGCTCAGAAACTACAGCGTGTTCATAACGCGTGCGTCCGCTTCATTTGTAATGTTCGATACTATGATCGTATCTCACCTTCTTTCGAGAAGTTATCATGGCTTAGGTTACATGAGAGGAGAAATCTGCACTCACTTTCTCTCCTATATCGAATTATGCACACTTCATCCCCCTATTATTTATTCGCTCGTTTTCATACTCTCTCTCGCTATCATAATATCAATACTCGATCACAACGCGATAACACGCTAGAAATTCCACTTCACGTCAAGGGCTGCCGAACATTGAAATCTTTCAAATCCAAGTTAGAAAATTATCTTATGACGAGTTGCCAAACTAACTTACTATTATGACAAGTGTTGTATTGCATGTTTCCACGTATTCACATTTTGTTTTTATGTTCTAGTGATATTTAACTTATTTTATATTTTTGTTTTCATATTTTCCGATAATGGTATATCTCTAATGTGATAAGTTGAGCTATATATAATCATAATTTTCCTTACTGTGTGTACTTAAAAATATTGTATTCATTGTATGCTTTGTATTACACTATTTTATTGCTACTATTAGTATTATTATTACTATTAGGCCTATTATTATTATTATCATTATTATTGTTACTATTCTTATTTTTTATCATCATTATTATTATTATTATTATTATTATTATTATTATTATTATTATTATTATTATTATCAATAATTGTCTTATTTTTTATACTTTGTATGCCTCATTTATTTTGACCACCTGTTCACATTTTATTATGCTTTTTTCTTTCTTTCTCTATGTTATATATTATGTCTGATTTCTTCTTCCTTGTTGTTTACATTTTATTATTATTATTATTATCTTATTCAGTTTTGTGTGTAAAATTGTAGTGTACTTTGTAAATTTGTAGTGTTTTTGTATCGCAGTTTTTACTCCTGGTTGAGTGTTAGAGAAGGCCGTATGGACTTAACTCTGCCAGGTTAAATAAATTATTATTATTATTATTATTATTATTATTATTATTATTATTATTATTATTATTATTATTATTATATGAAGGATAAAAAACCATTGTATGCCCCTAAGAACTGTTAAGTAATCAAATTTGCCTGTAATCTGTCTATGAAAAAGGAGAAGATGTTTAGGTCAAGTCAGCACCAAGATATTGTCTGAAGTACAGTCATAATAATTGAAAATAGTGTGTGTTGATTGTGTAATTATATTCGTGTCATTTACACAGAAAGGCAAGGTCTTACATAGCATTTTAAACGAAGAAGTTAAACACTAATTATTATTCTGCCTTATACAACGAAGAGAAAATTGTACATCACTATTAATAATAATAATATCCAAAACGCACAGTAGGAGATATTACCGTTAAATGGCAGGCGATGACGGTGCTGTCCGTCACATAAAGTCGAAGACTCATAAATTAACAAACTCTTAACAGGAATACGTACGCTGATTTGAACGGCTTTCGTATTTCTTTAGTGTTTCTCAAAGGGATAGGATTCTCAGAGCGATTAAACTGGTAAGTTGTGTATGTATGTATGTATGTATGTATGTATGTATGTATGTATGTATGTATGTATGTATGTATGTATGTATGTATGTATGTATGTATGTATGTATGTATGTATGTATGCATGTATGTAGGTATGTATGTATGTATGTAGGTATGTATCTAGGTATGTATATATGTATGTACGAGTTTGTATGTATAGTTTGTACGAGTATTGTATGCATGTGCCTCTATGGCAGAGCAACATATTATACAAATACGCTTCCAAACCCCATGCAATTTCGAAAAAACATACATTTTAAAGAAGTAATGGAAGGTAATGTAAAGAACTGTGAGAGTAATGAATGAAAATGTGACTGAAGCTTTTTTTCTCTCCTGTCAATAATAATAATAAACAAATTTATTATAAGTTACAAGTAAGGTTAGTAAGACTGTGCTCTCACATGGTTCTATATCAATATAATGCAATAAGTAAGTCATGTGAAATACAGAGTGTAAGGGGTATAAGTGCCGTCCTTTTCACAGTCGTCGGGGACGGTCTACAGGATCAAAAATGTGTATACAATATAGGGTCAAAACGTGATAATTTTCTCAGAAAAAAATATTTATTTTCTTATTTTAATTTCATTATATTTTTTTATATCGTTAGTAAAATTACAAAAACAATTTTACATCAGTAGATATATCTAGCAAAGAGTTAATATTAGTTTAAATAAATATTTGTTTTCTATTATGTTTTCGTGAAATTAAATAGAAATGCATGCTTAAATATGTTAATATTCTGGCGTGAGAGACGTGGCAATGTTCAGCAGACAGTACTCTGCACAGACGTAAGTAAGAGTCAGCTGAGTTCAAACTCCCTGTCCATAGGTCTACTGCCGAACGGATGGCAGTTGAGTACAAGGTATTCTACAAACAACTTATAATGTCATTCACAGTTTAGGAATATATTATGTTATTAATTTATGAAGAAAATCGTCATAATTCAAGTAAGGCAAGAAGGCTATACCGTCAACGTTTTCCTCAAAGAAGGTTATCTAAACGGAGAACTTTTGTAGCACTTTCTCAACGATTATTAGAAACTAGAAGTCTCTTACCCGTTTCGAAAGTCACACAACCAGAAATTTGTTTTAAAATGATACTGCTTTACGGAAGCGGGAGAGATTAAAATGTTGCATTAGAAAAAATGTTCGTATGATTTTGTGCAGAAAATCATTACTGTTTATTTTTTAGCCGTACAATAAAAATGGAGTAATATTGTTACATAAAATGTAAATTTACCATAATATTCTATTAATGAGATTGAAAGTTTGTATTTTTGTTGCATGTAAACATCAGCATTGTCATGGTCCGCTCCTGCATTAGAACAGAGCATCTGTTTTGTACCTGTATATCTGTACCCGCTTGAGGTGTACTGTGTACTTCTAAACTCCCTCCTCCCCATCCAGCAACGTTGCAAAACTTGTAATATTGTAAACTTTAATAATTAATTAAATATTGAAATTAGAAAAAAAAATTAAGGATATTTTTTCTTCTTTATGATATGAATAATCATTAGTTAAAATAATGGCACTTATACCCCTTACACCCTGTATGTTACTCGAGGACACAGTTTCACTGAAAGATTCATTTTTATTTTTTTTTATTTTAGTAGGTTATTTCACGACGCTTTATTAACAGCTTAGGTTATTAAAGCGTCTAAATGGGAGGAAGTTGATAATACCGGTGAAATGAGTCCGGGGTCGAACACCGAAAGTTACCCACCATTTGCTCATATTGGGTTGAGAGAAAACCCCGGAAAAAACCTCAACCAGGTAACTTGCCCCGACCGGGAATCGAACCCGGGCCACCTGGTTTCGCGGCTAGACGCACTAACCGTTACTCCACAGGTGTGGACTTCACTGAAAAAAGCATTATAATAATTTTATAGTTAGGATTTTCTCTCCTCACAGCATTGATGATGACCATAATAATAATAATAATAATAATAATAATAATAATAATAATAATAATAATAATAATAATAATGCGAATAATAATAATAATGCGAATAATAATAATGATGATAATGATAATAATAATAGTAATAATAATAATAATAATAATATAATAATAATAGAGGACAGAAAGTTCATTCTCTTAAAAACGCATTAAATATGCCTTTAAAAACCTTAAAATATGCTAATAAATATGCACTAATAAAATTCTATAATTATGTCTTTGTATCACAGATAAATAAGTAATAATAATAATAATAATAATAATAATAATAATAATAATAATAATAATAATAATGATAATACACAGGAAATTCATTCTCTTAAAAACGCATTAAATATGCCTTTAAAAACCTTAAAATATATAATAAATATGCACTAATAAAATTCTATAATTATGTCTTTGTATCATAGATAAATAAGTAATAATAATAATAATAATAATGATAATAATAATAATACACAGGAAATTCATTCTCTTAAAAACGCATTAAACATGCCTTTAAAAACCTTAAAATATGCTAATAAATATGCACTAATAAAATTCTATAATTATGTCTTTTATCACAGATAAATAAGTAATAATAATAATAATGATAATAATAATAATAATAATAATAATAATAATAAAACACGGGAAGTTCATTCTCTTAAAAACGCATTAAACATGCCTTTAAAAACCTTAAAATATGCTAATAAATGTGCACTAATAAAAATCGATAATTATATCTTTGTATCAAAGATAAATAAGTAATTAGTAGGGAACGGAATTTGGAGCAGTAAAAGCTAGTATTGGCATCTACACAGTCATTTGTTGACAACCCTTTATACCAAGTCCTCCCCTCCATGACATACTCGCAGCTCTCTGCACGTCAACAGCAGGTGAACGGGACAGTTGCCACATAAGAACTTCAACATGCAGGTTTGCAGTTCAGAGTATGAAGTGCAGGTACAATGCCGAAAGTGAAACCAAGTAACAATACAAAATTGAAAGACTAGCCTATATTTGTAAAAGCTCCAGATCGAGTATCAAAATTCAGAAAACAATTCCCAAAATTGTCGCTCCCCCCATTTCCAGTTCTTAAGAGCTGGGGGTCATGGTTAGAAGCTTGCAATTATTACGCACATCACCTCCAATCTGTGAAGAAAGTGGTCCAGTCTTTCAATCCCGATGACGCGGCTGCGATTCAAATACGCCAGGAACTGCTAAAGAATAGAACAATCGAGAAAGAAGTCGTGGATATTAAGTAATTTTTTTTTATATTTACCGGATGCCATTATTCGATTAGATGAGTCAGGAGTAGAACTAGTTGAGCAAATAAATATTATGAGGACTATTGTAAATAAACTGAGTGCAGTAGAAGGTGAAGTAGGAAACCGTATTGGTGAAAAAATGAACAGGGTTTGATTAAAAATGATGGATACGATATTCTTAGTCGGATTTCAGATGTACTAACAAAGACGTCCCAATGACGTCATTCAACATGATATTTACAATTGATTACAACAAGGCACAGTAGGAATAATTGTTTCATCAACAAAACATAGCATTAATTGAAAATGCCATTTCGTTTGGTTCTATATTTTGTTCAACTTTTAATGATACTACATTAGGCTATGTTGTAAACATTGTGTAGTATATTGCATATATTGTAAATTCTGTAGTATACGTTGTATACATACCTATTATAATATTTCATAATATTGTAAATAAAGGTTTTAATTTAACACGCTCCTGACAGAAAAAAAAAACATACATATTCAGAGGCGAGTTCCATACAGAAGACAACTGTCTATCAGCCATCAATGTTTCCAATAACACGCGAGGACGCAGAGATTGATATTTAATTATGTATATTAGTATTGTTGTTTATTGGTGTCTTGTGCGTTGCCAAGAAAAACACATGTAGTTCAAAATGAAATGCAGATTATGTACATTATGTAGGCCACTATATATCATTAAACTATAACATTTGTTTATTCTGCAATACGTTTACAGCACGTTGCGTGTAAGTTTGTATGAAGAGGACTGTACTCGTCCATGCTCTGTGACGCAGCTCGCTTGACAGTCACTGAGCTACAAATATCTATACTACGTTTCACCATTCTTTATAATACTCCAAATCCCTTTCCCTGGTAATTAGGAATAATAATAATAATAATAATAATAATAATAATAATAATAATAATAATAACAAATGTAGTTACATTACAGGGCACACTAGATGAAATTAAACTTACATTTATTGTTGAGAGGCGCACGCTACTGTGCCTTGAGATTCGCTAGGTGTGCCGCGAAAGTTTCAATGCTTTTCTGGTAAAAATAATTACAATAATTTCATTCAATACCAGTTTTCGAAAATAGAATATGGTGCTTTTCTTTAAAAACATCCAAACTATGCATTTACATGCAACATAAATCAGCTTTAATGAGTTTAAACGCGAAAATATGCCACAATAATATAAATGTCATCAAATATTATGTATTTATAAAAAAAAGGCCAATGTATGCAACATAAAATGTAGTTTGATGAGCTTAAATATTGATGATTTGTAAAGATAATGAATCAGCAATTAATTATAGCCAATGGAAAAGTACAGTATATGCAAATGCATGAACTTCCTGACCATAATAATAATAATAATAATAATAATAATAATAATAATAATAATAATAATAATAATAATAATAATAATAATGAAGATGATGATGATGATAAGTGAAATTGATTTTGTTTTTCTCTTGCTTACAGGTAAGTATTACTGGCGTTCATTTGACTGCAGCGAATGAATCCAAGGATTTGATGTGGATGACAGGTGAAAATAGCAAGACTGGTTCTACAATTTCATGTAAAATCTGTCTTCACTGACGCTAATTTTATTATATTTTCTTTTTTCACGTGAAATTTTCTCGTATTCCGCGGTTGGACACCACACTCACCTCTCTTTCGATAGTGTCATTAGCAGGTTTAGCGTGTTGCTTCCATATAGATGGCTAGTTCATATCGGAACATGAATTTTTGTAACGTGTTAAAGCTGGTAATCAAGATTAGAATGGAGTAGGAAGCGGGTCGCGGCCCTCTTGCTGTTGGTACTATTACGGAATTCGCCTAGAGAAACTTGAGAAACACGAAAAACCGATCCGTGGAATCGAGCCCCGGACTTCCTGAATACGAGGTAAGAATTAAACGTTACACTGCCATACACAGTTGAATAATTTTTTAATAAGAAGAACCTTTAGGACTGAAATAATTAAGTATAAATGTATTCGTCCAGCTGGTAATTTCGTATTCGTAAAAAAAGAAGAAGGCCTTGGGCGAAATGACGACCATGAACAAACGTAACGTTCGCAAATAATGGTACTGTTTGGTCATGTGGTCGTCATGCTATGCTATTGTTTGAAATATCACAGGACAGTCTCAAGAGGTGTGGAAAAATAATTGTTATGGTAATAAAAGCTTTCCACTATATCGTGTCTTGAATGAATGATTTTGTCAAAGGAACTGAAGGGAAATTGAGTGACAAATGTATAAAATTAATATTAAATAAACATTAACCTGAACTACTATGGAAAAATGCTCAAATATGAAATAAAGAAAAATATTTCTGAAATAATCCAGGAGATGCACTATCACCTTTATTTTTTAACTTTCCTCTAGAATAGCCATTATGAAAGTCTAGGAAAACTGGGAGGGTTTGGAATTGAACGGGTTACATCAGCTGCTTGTTTATGCGGATGACGTGAATATGTTAGGAGAAAATCCACAAACTATTAGGGAAAACACAGGAATTTTACTTGAAATAAATAAGGAGATAGGTTTGGAAGTAAACTCCGAAAAAAAACAAAGTATATGATTATGGCTCATGACCAGAATATTGTACGAAATGGAAAAATAAAAATAGGAAATGTATCCTTTGAAAAGGTGGAAAAATTCAAGTATCTTGGAGCAACAGTAACACATATAAATGATACACGAGAGGAAATTAAATGCAGAATAAAATTGGAAATGTGTGTTATTATTCGGTTGAGAAGCTTTTATCAACCAGTCTGCTCTAGAAAAAGATGAAAGTTAGAATTCATAAAACAGTTATATTACCAGTTGTTCTGTTTGGTTGCGAAACTTGAACTCTCACTTTGAGAGAGGAACAGAGGTTAAGGGTGTTAGAGAATAAGGTTTTAAGAAAAATATTTGGGGCTAAGAAGGATGAAGTTACAGGAGAATGGAGAAAGTTACACAATGCATAACTACGCACACATTGTATTCTTCGCCTGACATAATTAGGAACAATAAATCCAGACGTTTGAGGTGGGCAGGGCATGTAGCACGTATGGGCGAATCCACAAATGCATATAGGGTGTTGGAAGGACCATTGGGGAGGCCAAGGTGTAGATGAGAGGATAATATTAAAATAGATTTGAGGGAGGTAGGATATGATATTAGGGACTAGATTAATCTTGCACAGGATAGGGACCGATGGCGAACTTATGTGAGATCGGCAATGAATCTCCGGGTTCCTTTAAAGCCATTTGTAAGGAAGTAACTAAGTCCCTATTTGTAAAATAATAAATAAAATTATACCTCATCGTAAACCTTAATATACCTTCTCGTACAATATCTCGTTGTCATTGAATTATAGTTAGAAATATAATTGTTATTCCTATTATAAAAACAAAGTAATTCAAAAGCAATTCAAAAAGTTGTGCTCGAATGGGGAAGCTTATAGAGGGGTCGAAAAGTTATAATATTTCGAAAAGAACCTTTGGTCTCCAAAGTAATCCTAAATCAGTACAAGGCCATAATTTCAGAACCTGCATTGCAGATGTAGACCGTACACCTTACTTAGGCCTACTGCGACCATGTTTGAATTAACAACGTTTTACAAGTTCTTCCAGAGCTGTTACGAAATGTGCCATTTATCGTGCATCAGCAGACGTGGATGCAACAGGACTGAGAACCAGCACAATAAAATTAACTCTTCTTGTACGAGACTTCTTAAATCTCGCATGTCCTGGGCGTTCGATCAGAAGAGGAGATCCAATTGAATGGCCACGCCCCCCCTTCTCTGATCTGATGCCTCCTGATTACATCTTTGGAGGCATATCAAAAACCTCGTTTACGAGACACCTGTGGAAGACCAGAAACACTTCCAGCCAGGATCTTTGCAGAATTTGATATGTTTCAGGACATGCCTGGAATATGTGGGAGAGTGCACCTCAGTTCCTTTCCACGATGCAATGCCTGCACTGAATGTGGTGATAGTTCCAACAACCTTTGGTGTAATACAAAATTAATTTATACTTTATATTCATACATGAGGATCTCGCCGTCTTCATTGAATAATCAATACCTTAAGTATTGTCATTAATTTCAGAGAGTTATTCTTTGAGATATTTGAAACACAAAAGTTTAATACAATTTTGCTCGCTTTTGCTTCCTTTTCGAGAAAAAAAAATGTTTTATATGAAACATTTTATAACGTGTTTCGGGAAAGTCATTCATTGAATTCCCTATATGCTCAGTCAGTTTATGAAAGCATTCTATTATGATAATACATGATTAAAAAATTTTAGTTTTGTCCTCCAAATGTGCAGAAATTTGATCCGAACAAATGTAACATTTTAAAATTTCTATTCAGAACGAAAAGTTACATTTGTTCGGGTCAAATTTCTGCACATTTAAACGGAAAAAACTAATATTCTTTTTATCATTTATTATCATAATACACTGGTCTCTTAAATTGACAAAGCATATTGGGAATTAAATCAATGGCTTTTCCAAAACACGCTGTGAAATGTTTCATATAAAACAATTTTTATCTCGGAAGCAAAAACTAGCAAAATTGTATTCGATTTTTTGTTTGAAATGTCTCAAAGAATAATCCCTTGAAATTAATGACATTACTTACGGCCACCCTGTATGTGGTCATATATGTATATATCTATTATTGGAGAAAAATTCGTTTCAGCATCGAGAATCGAACCCAGGAGCTTTCAGCTTTGCGCGCTGAGTGCTCTTTCCATCTGTGCTGTGCCGAAACTCGCTTCGTCGTGCCGGCTGAACTTTCTTCCTTTGTATCATCAATGGCCTACTATCTGTATTTAAGTCATGTATGCAGGAGCGCATATTTAGGCCTATATGACTTTTTGGCCATTTTCGACAACAGTTTTTGAATCACTGTTAACATTGATATATAGGGGCTATTCCATATGAAATCGATCAGTAAAAAACCTCGCATTTTTTAATGCTCTAATTTTTTCCATATTTATACAAGGAGCTGAGGAGAGTGCATTTTCAAAAATATACTATCGAAAGTCAAACGGTTTTCGTACTATTGAGCGACAAATTTAGCGTATTTTATAAAAGCAAGCCTCTTTCAGCGCTCAGAACTCTGGAACCATTTACTGCAGAACATTGAACGGGAGCTCATTTTGAAGCTGACATTTAGTAGGTTATGATAAGAAGTAATACTTATTTTTATTCTATACAGAGAGACAGATAATCTGATTTTACTTACTTTTAGGCTTTTTGCCCATTTGTAAAAATGTAATAAAATTGAGAAAAAACCTTGCATTATTAAGAGCGATTCGGCATTCTTTGCTTAGTGGCTGGACAATAAGTTTCGAGGGTATTAAATAAATTATTTTCACACGCCTAGACTTTAACGGCGCAGTACCCCACACACTGGCTGAGAGCTGAAGATAAGCGAGTATTGGGCGTCATTTTACTCCTGTGTTTATGAAAACTTGTGATAAAGCTAGTTCAGCCATGACTGCTAGACGACACATCACGTGTTTGTCTCCTGGCCTTGCTTGTCTCGACTACCTACAGTCAGCTGGTTAGTTCACGCGCGTACTATTTATTTTCTTTATTTGATATTTTCAATACTTTCTTATCAACGGTGCACCAGTAAAAAGTATGTGTTTATTTGTACTTTCAATGCGGAATCTAACCATGTATTTTAAAATATTTTTTCTTGGGCAAAGGCGTCTTAATGAAGAAAAATCTAAATTTCTCCATTTCCATAAAAACTACGAAAAACTTTTACATGTCAATATAAACTTTAATTTCTCAGCATCAAAATAAACCATGATTTTGATCTTTGGGTGAAAGGGTTTCGGAGCCACAACAGTTTAAAGTTGCTAATTTTATGAAAATTTAAATATTTTTAATTTAAACACTATGAAGTTCTGATGCCTCAAACTTTGCACAAAGCATTGTATCACAGTTGTCAACGGACAGAAAAAGTTTCATTGTATTTAAAAATTGCAAGGTCAATTTTCTCTATATTTCGGTCGATTTGAGATGGAATAGCCCAGGCCTACTGTATATTCAATCGGGTCTCGGCATAGCTCAGACGGAAAGAGCGCTCAGCGCGCAAAGGTGAGAGGTCCTGGCTTCGATTCTTGGTGCCGAAGCGAATTTTTCTCCAATAATGGATATCTACATGTATGACTACATATAGTCACTGATAATTCAATGAAGAAGGCGAGGTCCCTCATATATGAATATTCATTATATATCAATGTTAACAGTGATTCAAAACCTGTTGTCGAAAATGGCCAAAAAGTCATTTAAATATGCGCTTCTGCGTATATGACTTATAGATGTAAAATACAGGTACCGGTAGTAGGCCATTAATGATACAAAGGAGGAGAGTTCTGCCGCCACCGTGAATCGGGTCTCGGCATAGCTGAAATGGAAACAGGTCCTGGGGTCGATTCCCGGTGCAGAAATAAATTTTTCTCCAATAATAGAAAATTAATTTAGTTATTAATTTCATGTAATATTTGTCTACTGATATTTTTGCACAACTTACCATTACTTCGTTAGTATGTTGTCCATTATGTGGCTTTTAACACTCTCAAACTTTAACTCAGAACTAATTGCTAGTCCATAAGTCCCTGTTTTGAAATTGTTGTATTTGAGTCCCTCTGTAAGAGCCTTCAGTTTGAGCACAACCTTTTGAGTGACCTGTAGGCCTATACAAATCTAGAAGAAACATAACATATGCATTTTCTTTAACCAGTTCTGTTTTAATAACATTTAGAGATAAAATTAATAACATGCTATTATGTATAGAGAAGGAAATGGCTGGAGCATATTAGTCGACATTTAAAGCTGTTATCTCAGAACATTCTATCCTAGATAAGAACCAATAAAGTGTAATAAAATTATGGGATCGTAACAAGGAATCGATAACGACTCCAACGTGTAATGAGAATGCTCGTAAATAGTTTTCCAACCACGTGACCTCCATCACGAATCACAAGGACAGAGAGCTCTAAGACAACCTAAAATGAGATAAATTCACTTCATAGTCTTTATATTTAAGCTTAGAAATTGAATATTTAACACAATCCTTGAACGAAATATATATATATATATATATATATATATATATATATATATATATATATATATATATATATAGTGTAACGAAAATAGTGGACAAAATTTCAGGTATGGATTCGTCATATATAGAGAAGAAAAACAGGTTACATGAACATGGGTCCGAAAATGTCTGGTAGCCGCACTATAGGAGTTGCTCAATTTGCAGGCGAATAGTTTCCACATCGTTCACAGGAGTCGAATACACAAGCGACTTCAAGTGCCCCCACAAGTAGAAGTCCAGTGGGTTGAGAGATCTGGTGAGCGTGGAGGCTAAGCAGTTGTTCCACCTCGCCCTATCCATCGGCCAGGGAATGTTGAATTAAGATGTCTACGTACATCCACACTGAAGGTGTGCGAATTGAGCAACACTGTCAGACAATACGTGCTACGCCAGGAATTTGGGAGCAGGTCCGGACGTCAACGCGACGAACTGCGGCCTGTATTCAGGCAGGAGGTGGACATTTTTAATAATTCCTGTAAACAAATGTACACAGACTGAAACATTAATCAACAAATATACCTGAGTTTTGTAGTGCACAATGATTCTCTTTGTAATTCCTATAGCGCGGCAACCAGGCATTTCTGGACCCATGTTCATATAACTTTTTTTTTTTGTCCTCTACATATGAGGAATCCGTACCTGAAGTTTTGCCCACTATTTTTGTTACATCTGTATATTATATATATATAAAATATATATTGGTTGTGAAAAACAAATATTAGATATTTTCGTTTCCTGTGCCATCGCTTCATTTTTATACAAATAACTGTCATAATAGTCTTTCTGACGTAATGCACAGGAGATCCAACTCCTTGCGGATCACTCTGAGAGATACCTGAATCAGAGCTCGGGAACCATATAGAGAAATATGGAAGAAAGGAAAGACAGAAAATAAGGGAAATGATAACGAGAGGAGAACAGAGAGAGAGAGAGAAAAAAATAAAACTTCAGTACAGTAAGTATAGTGCATACATTTTATCTTCCCACGTTCGCATGTGGGTAGCTCCTCTCTCTACTGCCGCTTCCACTCTACTTCTGCGAGCATGTAAAGATAAAATTCATGCACTGTATATTTAAATGTGCAGCGGAAATAAGAATAGAGAAAAAAAAGGACGAAAAATAAATTAAGGAAATAAATATTTAACGAAAAATGAAAGTAACAAAAATGGAACATATAGATCTAGGCCTAAGATGGTTAAGAAATAAAACAAGAGGCATCCAAACAGACAGGGAGCATTAGAGAGAGTATCGATTGGAGTTGAAATATAGCGTGTCCGAGATATAACGCCCTAATTTGAACTGTCTATAATACTGCATGTATTTGATACATTAAGAAGATTGATACAACATAAATACAAATAGTCATGAAGTTTTGTTTGTCCAATCACAGCATTTCTACATATGCCCCACGAGTGGCATGGAGGATGTCTAATAGATATTCAATTTCTCTCCAGGTAGCTTGTAGCATCTGTGGCGTAACTGTCGCAATAGCAACTCTAATCCTTTCACGAAGCTGTTCCAGAGTTGTCACTTTGATAGAGTACACATTGACCTTAACATACCCCCACAGGAAGAAATCCAAGGGAGTAATGTCAGACGACCGGGGTGGCCAGAGAATTTAACTACTTCTCCCAATCCATCTTTGTGTGAATTCGTCATTCAATGTGTCCCGGACTTCCAAATGCCAGTGTGGAAGAGCAGGTTTGGGTGTCGATGTCTTATCTGAGGGAACACAAAATTCACTGACATATCACGCAGTGGCGTATACTGGTTAAAGGGTTTGGGCTACCACTGACCCTATTATTACACAAAATATATTTTAAAATCCCTATAATAAAATTCCTTACATATGTATGTGAATTCCAGACGTCTTGATTGGGACGAAAATACGTTGATGACTTCGTCCTTGAAATTACAGTTGGGCCACTTGCAAAGTTTCTGTAGAAATGACTTTTCAATGGATATTAGTGCCAAGCCGGATAAACGTTCTTGTGTATGAGTTGATCTACAGTAGGATTTTATTCTCTTCAACGCAGAAAATGTTCTTTCTACCGATGCTGACGTAGCTGGTATTGTCACAATTAATGTTGCCAATTTAAGGACTTCAGGAATAACTTGGTTCAGCTGGTTTTCATATATGGCAGATAATATTTCATGGATAGGTTTGTTCGAAAAATCAAAGACTTCTGCTGACTATATTACACTTAATTCATTTTTCAAACGTACTTGATCAAAGTGACTGTTATAGGACTGAAATAATTTGTTTAGTGCCTCATTCGGGCAGTTTTCTCTATAAGCAGAAAATTTTTGAGATTCTAGAAGATGTGTGAACTGAAGCTTTCCATAATCAGAAAATCTGTCAGTAATTTCCATGTGCATACGATCTAGTATGCTGTAGTACAGCTGCCTGTATTTCAATTCATCATCTCCTTTTCTTCGCTTTAATGGTGGTTCCATTGTATTGGCTGAAGAATTTTCATTTTCCATATTACTCCATATGGACGGACACCCACTACGTCTGAACTCGGATATAGTATTTTTTTTTAACTTTGATACCTCTTGCAAGTAATATGCTATGTCTAGACTTTTTGTCTGAAGAATATTGTAGAGCACATCTGTATGTGCGAACACTCTAGCATAGACTTCAAGAAGAAATATAGACTATTCTGAAACTGTGTGAAAAAATTCAAATATCCTTGAGCCTGCACATTTACAGCATCATCCCAGTTTTCTTCAGAGTCATTACAAATGATATTTTTAAAGAAAGCAGTCCGTTTTTCTCTGTATTCCTTTACTGTATTTACAAGCCGAGATGTAAAATTCAATCTAGTTGGTGCTACTTTTGGGAGTTTCTTGTTCATAAATTCCTTGAGTTTTCTGATCTTTTAGGAGATGATGAGAAAAATGCAGCTAAACCCGACAGTGTTTTGAAAAAAATGCGGCATTCTGGAATGGATGAAGTAGTTTGTTGCAAAACTAAATTGAGAACATGGCTGTAACAATGGACAAATAGTGCTTGAGGATACTTTTCTTGAACTTTTGTTTTTAAGCCATTAATATTTCCCGCCATAACTGAAGCACTATCGTATGTCTGTGCAATTAACTTATTGCCGACATTGTATTCTGCTATAACACCTTCCACATGGTGAAACAAAGCAGCAGCAGTTTTGTCCGAACTGACATTTGTGAATCCTATAAACCGTTCTTGAACTTTGGCAGTACTGTCGACGTATCTTAAAACAGTGGACAATTGACTCTGATTAGAGCAGTAACTTGTTTCATCAACAACAATGGCCACAAAAGGTTTTATGTTCTTTATCATAACCCCACTTATAGCAAATATTAAGTCATTCTGAATTGCGAGAGAAGTACCACGAAATACTGTTGAACTCTCAAGATGATTGGCCAGTAAATGGTCAAATTCACTTAAGGAACTTAAATATTCAATATAATTTCCTATATTGTCTGATTCCACACTCTCGTTATGACCTCGAAAAGCCAATTCTTGTTTTCCTAGAAAGCAGACTGCGTTAATAAGATGCAGTAAAATCTCCCGATTTTTTTTTTTCACAAGAGCATTGTGTTGGTTGATGTGTAGAGCTTTTTGCTTATCTAGCTGTAAATCATTTCTTGTCTTCCCAAAGTTTGCAAAGTTCATGCTACTACAAACATGAGCTTTTGATTTGTCGTATTCTAGGACTGCAGTTCGAAGGGAGTTCATATTAGAAAACCCCTCTTTTGACCACACATTAGTTTCGCGGCTAAATAACAAACATGGCCAGCAAAATAGTTTAGACAGTTTAGAAGTACCACACAACCAATTCCACTTACCATATGATGTTGAAGTGAAATGGCGTGTGTACTCTCGCTGTTTTTCTTTTACGTCCATGGACAAATGTAACTCAGGAGTTGGTCTTTCCATTTTCACAATTTCAACTTTCTCGTTGTTATGTACGACGGTTAAAAGGCACTTTTAATAAACCTTCTATTACACAGTTATTTTCAACACAAACCTCTCCAGAAACTTGTTCTGCCATATTTTTCACAATATCACTTAATTGGGAAATTAAAAACTTAATAATTCACAATTAATATAACTCTTAGACACTCGAAGAAATCACAGATTTAAAATAATGCACTGCAAGAACACAATCACATTCAATTGCTAGCGTACTAAGCGTATTGCTGCTTCGCGCCTGCGAAGAAACCGATCATGAGAGCGGCAACTCGCCCGCCTACAGTGCACGATGGAAACAGGAGGGAGCGGGGGGGACGGGCAGTTGTGCGAAGGACAGCGTGAGCGAAACGGTCACAGGCTACCTCACGTAGCAAGCGGTTTCTCCAGCAATGCCGCCTTGACAACTTGTTTCTTTTCGAGAGCAGAGAGCGCATATAAATCTAACAATTACTTTAATTTTAATTACTATGGTAAAACTAATAATACAAAATTATTACATTATGTTATATTATAAACTCTTTCTTTTGTAATTTCCTTGGGCTACCGCCGGTAGCCCCGGTAGTCCGCAAAATACGCCCCTGATATCACGATATGTGTGACTAGTGATAGTTGCCTCTGCAAAGAAAAAAGGTCCAATAACTTCATCCTTCATTAAGCCACACCTAATGTTGACCTTGAGGCTGTTGATACTCTACGACCTCTCGATGAGCTTACCACTGAGGTGAAATGTAGACTCATCAGAAAACAAAACCTTGGCCAAATAGTTGTCTATCTCGATGCGCTGAAGAATGTCTTCGGCAAACGTTGCTCGTTTTGGTTTATCGTCGGGTTTCACCTCATGTAATAATTGTAATTTGTATTCATAAAGATTTAGACGCTTCTGTAGCACATCGTGGACAGTTGATTTCGGGAGAGCAAGCTCACGTGACGAACGAATTTCCTAGGACTTCTTGCAAATGTATCTGAAATGCGCTGTACGTTCTCCTCTGACGTTCGTGATGGACCATTACCATGCCTCTTAGCAACAGATCCTGTCTCTAGAAACGCTGCTTTCCAAGCCTTGATTCTCTTGGCATCGGGAAGGTCTCTGTGATATCCTGCACGGAAATGTCGTTGAGCTGCAATACTGGAGCTCAATTCTGCGTACCAGCACACAGTTTGTGCTTCTTCAGCATTCGTTGTCACTGTTCAATTTTTTTTTTTATTTTCAGCACCTGAAACAAAATTAGCTCGCTAGTACATTATAAATTAAATTTCCACAGCTAAGCTACCATATACTACCTAATAAAATCGTCTTGGTTGTTTATTATGTTAAGTGTTTCAAATTAGGGCGTTTCGTCTCGGACATTCCGTAGAACTAACACAGGAGAGAGAGAAATATGTAAATTAAAAATAAAATGTAATTTGTTACTGTAAATATGTAATTTTCTTCATAACATAAAATAATTGCACCTTTCATATTCGAAAAAACTGACGCAGTATTATTAGCCTATATAGAAAAGTCTGGAAACACTGTTGAGCCAGTAGAACATGAAATTACGTCGGTAGACAGACCCTCTTCACTTTATGACAATATCATGAATAAATTACTGTTAGTCTCTGACACAAAATCAATATTCACTTATCCCATTAATAACAATTCCAGTTCGTTTTTTTTTTCCCGAATGAACTGCTCTTCCCTTTACAGACTTTGACAGTTCGTTATATGAATTTCATGAATTGCCGCAAGAGTCATTTGTCTCTTTTCGAAAAACCTAGTGTCGCATGCAAGACTGTCCAGATTTCAGTTGTCTATTTACTGCCATCAAGTGATCTAGTAGGTGTTATTCGACATTAAAATATTGTAATTCTCAATTGCGTCGTGTCTGAAATCGTTCGTGAGGCTTAAGACAACCATAGCATCAGGACGGATGTCATCAGCTCGATTTTATCAGTATTTATAAGGTTGATAGCACAATCTTGAAGTGTCTAAGTGGAAAGAGAGTTTTGCTATAAATTTGAGAATTACTCTCATAATCTGGAGTGATCCTCTGATTGAGATTCTGGCTTACACGTTCCTCTATTATCAGGCAGTACATCTCACTTGACGATATTTCTCAGAGGAAGAACAATTGTTTGTACCGTATACATCTGAAGTCTGATTAATATAACATGTGGCTAATCGGCGGTGTATACAATGGAGAGGGAAAGAAACTGGCCACCCTACCCCAGTACCTCTTGGCCTATTTGCCTCATAAGTGGTGTTTTTTTAGAATCATTTGTGAGATTCAGACCTGTCTTCAGACAGTTGACTAAACAACAATAATCTGGAGTGACCAAGGAAATTTCTAATTAGTGTCACGCTGGGTCATTTGCAAAATTTGTAAAACAAATGGACGATTGAGAACGTCAAAATTAAAGTACTATTTAGTGCATATTCTACATGTATTAATGTAGTGCAATGTCTCTGCCATAGTAATCAGCCAATGTACACTCACCTTGCTTTACAGCACTGTTTTAAATGATGTAACACACATGACGGAGTAACAGACTGACAGGTAACAGACATGAGAAAGCAAACATAAGCATGTGCTAACCTAAAATTTTTTTACTTAAAAATCTTCAAAATAGCAACTTAACTACTGCACACGTGCACTATTATGTCCTCTTGATCTTGACTTTATATGTTATTATTTGTGACGCAACACAAACAGATCTGACAGAGTAAAAATGCACGCTTAGACTAAAACATAAAGCAAGAGTATGACACACAATCTCGCCAAATCAAAATGGGTGAACATAGCAGTATAATCAAAATGACTCTTTGTGCATCATCTTGGCTTGTGCTGACATCTGTGGGATTTCTTTTTCAACTGTGTATCCATAGGAACAGAATGGTGTAACACACCTGACTGACTTACTGGACTAGAGTAATTATGCAATAATATTTAAGGAAATATAAACTCAGACATAAATTAATAATATATAATTAAGTATGAATGGGCCGTCTGTGCTTATCTGATTTATTATAAATTATATTAGTTTATAACATGAACGTTTTCGGCACTGGTGTGTGCCATCCTCAGATGTAGGAAAGATTCTGCCTATTTACACTGTCAAATAGATACACGTAATATTGACATGATCATTATGTGTGCACAAAAACTTATAACATATACCCATTATCATTTAAATTATAACATAAAATACAGAAACACTTACACACAGTTGATTAAAACAGTTAATTAAAACGGTTAACTTAAAAACATTATTCATTGCTGCTGTAATATCCGTCGTTGTCTGATAAACATTGTTCTTAAATTGACGTTTGTAGTTGTAACTACTGTATGTAAAATGGAATAAACCGGTTTTATATGTTAAAACGTTACTTGGTTGCACTATGATATTAAATTATGTAAAAATAAGCCATAAAATCATTTCTTAATGGGTAAGGTTCACTAATTGTCTGATGTTAATCACTTTCACATAATGAAGCACTTGGAGAATTAAAACATGGTGTGACACGTTTGCATAATGTATGTTACGGTGATTAGTTATTATAATACCTGATATTCTTTTATTCAAATTGCCGATGTTTAGATGTTACAATTTCTTAAGAGTGCTGAGTTGTCACTGCCCGAATTTCAGCCTAGCCTTGCATACTGCGAACATAAAAGTTGAGCTGTTAAATATGTTGGTGTACAATTGGTCAAATGTAATGAATGAGCAAGTAACTTACGTACAACAACCGGTTGTGATGTATATTCAGCGATGGCTGCCACACGATGACCAATCAGTTGGGTAGATAGTATTTAGAAGTCCTCGAACATCCATAAAAATCATTAATCAGTCGTAAAGCCATGTGATCAAGATTTGTTCACGAAAATTAAAAGAACCATTGCGGGGCATCCGATTTCGAAGAAGAGATGAAATTACAAAGACTTTAGAGCATTGTTGAGATAACTATTACAAAAAGCTGGAGCGGAAGGAATACGTCGTCTCCCACTGGTATGGCAACGTGTCTTTGACATGTTAAGCGACATTAATATTAATTTATGTTCTTAAACTGCTTCTAAATAAACAAGAACATAATATTTACAGTACTGGCTTTAATTTTCGATTGTCCTACTGTAAAAATGACATTAGGAAAGTTATTAATTGTTGCGAAATACGTAAAGCGTATAATGAGAAAGAATTTGCCACCTCCATGATATAATGTTTTGTTTTTCTTTAAAATTTTCTTTTTCTCGAATTTTCTCTATACACTTGTATGTGGCACTTTGTCTTAACGTAAGAGTGAGTAGAAGGAAGAATATAATTAGTTGCTGTTATTGTTCAGTCAACAGTCCGAAGACAGGTCTGAACCTCACAAGTGATACCAAGAAGCACCACTTAAGAGGCAACTAGGCCAGGAGATAATTGGGTAGGGTGACCAGTTCCTTTTCACCTCCATTGCATACATCGCTCACTAGCTACATAGACTATTACACTAATCAGACTTCAGATGCATGCAAACAATTGTTCTTCCTCTAACACATAACGTCAAGTGAGATGTACTGCCAGATAATAGGTGTACATATCAGCCAGAAAGTCAATCAGAGGATCACACTTTAATTAATTTAAGCAAATGAGCATTTTCTGTTACTTTACTCATATAAATTGGATGTTATCGAATGAATTGAATTGTATAGATTGTGAACGTGAACAAAATTTTATTATTTCAGAATAAATTCCTGTATTCAAACAGAGAAATGTTATACTAGAAATTACATCTACGGGTCAGGAATAGTGGAAATATACTTCTACAGGGACATCATTTAATTTTTACTTCAATTTTTATTGTACCTGAGTTTTTGAATGTACTTCACTCCCACCCCTTCTACTAATTAAGTTCAACCCTCCTCCACATAGATCCAAGACCGCATATACAGTCATAGTAGTACCACGGTCACAGTAAAGAGTACGTTCCAAAAATATGTTCGCGTTTTCCAGTGACGAAAGAGCTTTCAATATTGAATCATTTTCGCAGAGGTACTGTCGTCCATTTGCCTACGTCGCATCCCGGTTTCCCTCACCCGCTTCTATTCGCCCCTCTGTAAAGGCTAGTGGCTGGGCTGTCTCAGCTTTTTTTCTGAAAACATTAATTTCTGTTAGGAATTGGACGTCTACGTAATATTATATAACTGTTTAAAATAACTTAAATAAAAGGGCCTCGTTAAGTAATTAACTGTCACGTGATTTTCCCCCTTTCTACGATCCTGCGACATAACCACTTGGACGGACAGTAGATAGCTCGTCTGAGTAATTTTATCTTTTCGGATCGGGCAGAAGTGAAGATTGAATTTACAGTACGTAAGGTACGCTTTTATAGAGTAGGTACAGAATTATTTCAACATGAGTTACTAGTACGAAGGACGAAACTGGTAATTGGAATTAGGTATAATAGTCTATAGTGCGATAATATGCACATTGGAACTGAAGCCTGTATCGAAATGAACGGCCACCATTTTCAAAAATGTGTTTAAATATCCATATTTGGATATTTTTCATTTATATTCTCTATAGTGTACGCTAATGTGCTGTAGACAGTATAATATACACTGCATAATAAATACGTTCGCATAGACAGCTCAGTTCTTGAGTAAAAACACTCATTGTTAATACTGTACTGTATTTTGATTAAAGAAAAACCTAATGAAAATTATGAAACTGAAAATCGCGATATTTCCTAGTTTACGTAAATGGATGAACTACTTTTTTGGGACACTCTGTAGATGAACATCTTGTTAGATTTCTTTCTTTTCAGAAAAAAAATCCTAATTGAAAGGTCGTAGATCATCAAACAATTGAAACCAAATGACTTCACACATTTTTCTTCAAGAGAATGAGAGACAGAAATATTGATAACATCAACCAAAAACTATCTTGAAAAACTCAATTTATTTCAAAATAAAGCCCTAAGATTAATATAATTACTGACAGTAAAAACAACCCCATTCTTCCCTCCTGTACCTAGTAAAGTGATTTGTTTGTATATTACGCCAGTATCATCTAACTCCAGTCGTGGAAGGGGGTAGCAAATGGTGTTTACGGTTTTCAACCGTTGATCAAAAGGTATAGCAAGGTTAATATTAAAAATGTTAGTAAAAATAAAATGATGTCCCTGTATTAAAATATGGAAATTCTTTGTTTATAGACACATATGTAGTAATTTATGTTTACAGTGAGAGCGTACAGGGCCAGACGCTGATTGGGAAGCGAAGAAAAATAAAGTAAAAAAAGAGAAAACAAAGGCAAAATAAAAAAGGAATAAAAAAGAAGAAGGATTGAAAGGAAAATGGAAGAAACAGTTAAATGAGAGGAAACATTCTGATAACCATAGGCACTTAAGCCTTATCATCATCATCATCATCATCATTATCATCATCATCATCATCATCATCAATAATCAACATCATCATCATTTTTCACGAATGTTAGACCAGAAGGCGAACAAGTGGATGTCATGTCTGAAAAATGGTATTTATGATAGTCTCTTCTTTTCTCTCTCCCAGTAGGCTATACATGTAGAGGCTATCTGGGCTTATTCATTCTTCCGACATGTAGCTCAAAATGGTGTTTGTATTATTAATTTTGTGCGGGATGAATGTGGTTTCTTATTCCCGAAGAATTTCGTACTTTCCTTTGTGGTCTTATAGAACCTGTCGATCTGTTCTTCTGCATTCAAACGTGATTGTGTTTTTATCAACAGTAATCTCACTATTGGTTTTAATTTATCTAGAGAAAATCAAAACTCGAGTCGGTTTTAATTGACTATTATACGATTAGAAGAAAGTACTTTAATACCTACAATAAAATATTAATTGACTTACTAAATACTAAACTGTCTTGGAAATGTTTTATTGTACCAGCTCATCATTATAAATATTCCGCTAGATGGCAGTAGTGTGTTGCGATGAGCTGTTCTCTTGTTACCAGTTGTGCCAACTATAGAATTTCCATTGAATTCTATGGACAATGGCTAGTCAAGAAGGCTTAGTTGATTCAGTTTAATTTTTATTAAAACAGTTTCATTCCACATCAGTTATCAATATATTATATTAAACACTCTCTTATACGTGACTATCCATAATCTCATACAGCAGAAGCTGCGAGTATAACATAACATAAATAATATAAACAAGATAAATGGTAGAAACGTTTTAATTAAGTATTATGAAATAAACATGAATCATTTTAAAAGGTACAATTATTGAAAGTACAATGTTGGCAAACAAAAATACAAATGCTAGGGAGATGATAAAAACAAACAAGTGTTAGGGAGATGATAAAAAATAAATACTAGGGAGGTGATAAAAATTGTAGGATATGTAGCCATGATTGGTTGTAACATGTCGCTCCTTACCGTTTTATTAGTCAAAAGTAGTATGACGCAGTAAAAGTGTAATAGTCAATATTAAAAATTGGAATATTTTCCATATTGACTGGGTATTATAAAATATGGAGCTAAGAGCATTTTAAGTAATTACTGACTTCCATAAAAACTTTCATAATACAGTATTTTCGAAGTTCTTAAGATCGTCGTACGGTATACACACAGAGCTTCATGCTCTTACGAGCTGACTGTTTGTACTTACGACTTCAGGTCTAAAAATAAATTATCGTAAAGTAATGTCGGGATTATGTACGAGTACATACTGTATGTAGCAACGCGGTCTTAAGAATACTCTACTCGATCAATCAAAACACTTGGCAAATGTGTTCGTTGTCTCCAGGAAGTGATGCTCGCTGAGGTCACCATTTAAGTTGGAAAGTTTCCACCAACGGACGCTCTCGTCTGATCGATGGCAGACGGCTGTATCTCGCGTCAGGGCGTCGCGGCGTCACATACAAATGTCACATGTTTAACAAAACTTATGCAAAGAGAACCACTATAGCCACATACCACAGAGGATCGTCACGATGTGGGTATTATGAGCGATGTCAGCGATGTTTGGCTCTACATAGGACGTCACATAGACTACGTATATCTTTGTATCATAATCATAACATGGATATATGATATGATATACGATACGATACGATATGATATGATATGTGATATGACATGAGATATGATATAATATATGCTATGATATGATATGATATGATATGATATGATATGATATGATATGATATGATATGATATGATATGATATGATATGATATGATATGATATGATATGATATGATATGATATGATATGATATGATATGATATGGTATATATTTGTCAACTACTCGTCTACAAGTTGTAGTGGCCCTTCACGTTTGTGTATTCGGTGCCACCAAAACTATTAATTACCAACTCTTATTACAGTCTGCAGTCTCCAATGTCTGCACTGCTATCTTGATTCACTTAAATCTAAACTAATCGGCTGTTCAATTATGAATAATAATGATTTTTTGACAAATACGTCTTTACCTTCCAAATTCTGATGTTGTTTCTCAAAATAGTTTCTGTTTAAACAATTTTTATAGAGAAGTTTCGAAATCACCTACACAACTTTCACCACTTGTTCTGAAGGCTGTAAGTGCATCCCACGAACGCGTTTCTTCAACTCTGGAAACAGAAAAAATCACATATTTCCACGTTCGGACTGTAGATAGGATGACGGGCGCATTTCACTCTTATTTCGGTCAGATACTCAATGACTGCATTCGCAATGTGGAACCGCATAGTGTTACATCATTCACCCTGTTCGTCCTTCGTAGTTGTGTTGGCACAATATAGGCCTACTGTTAAGCCATTCCTTGAATCTCAAAGGATGAGATGGTCATGAACTTTCTTATAGATGCCACCACTTTGGTTTTCTTTGATGTTGGTGACGATGGAAATTTCCACACAGAATTTTATTGCTTGCTCTCACAGTCAAAATGATGCAGCCAAATCCCATCCAGTTATACGTAATCTTCGAAAGACACTCCTTAACTTCCCCCTTTAACGACTTTTCGAGCTCCACACAAGCCTGTACCAAACCTTCAGTAAGTTCGTAATTTTGAAGGATTGAGTTGTGATCTGTTCTTGAATGCTGTCCAAAAATGTATTCGTTTCTGGAGGTGCTTGATTATGTGGATAAAGCTATAAAATCTCGCATTCATGATGCTGACCTCGGTGATCAAACTTCACGACACCAATATACGCAGATAAGTGCATTCAATGAGTTGTTCAAATCTACAACAAACGAAACGATATTCCATCCATTCATCCATCCGTTCGTCCGTCCGCAGGCCTGCCTGCCTGCCTATCTATTTATTTATTTTGCAAGTGGCTAGTACATGACCAATGGAGTCATTGACTACACAAGCAAACAACTAAAACGGTACAATAAGAAAATTTCACCTAACTCAAATAACACATCTTCAGCCTGGTCAAATTCGGAGGAGGAGTGGAGGGCTGGACACTTTCCCAGGTGATGACGGTCCATCTCTTCATTAAGATTGCATAGCATACAATTTGGGGATTGCATTTTCCCAATGCGATTTAGGTGTTTGCCCAGTATATCATGTCTGGTAGAAAGGCGGAATATGGCGACTGCTGATCCTGCTTGTTCATTGCCAAAGAGTTCGCAATGGCCATGAATCCACTGGAGAATTACATTTATTCCTTTGTTTAAGGAGTTGTAAAGTGGTCTGACAGCTCAGGATCTCCATAGTCTTGGGAAGAAAGCTATTTTAGATAGACTGAATAACCGGTTTTTGAGTCTATAAGAATAACGGCGTTAGTAAATTTGTCTAAGTGTAAGTAAAGCTGACTTAATGCAACACGAATGGCCTCAATCTCTTCATCAAAGGCCGAGAGATTCTGCCGAACTAATATATTGTGAATTTTATTAGTAACAACAATGTAATTTATTCGCCACAATAATTCCTTTCTACAATCCACCTTAAACGCTCTCGTCAACAATTGGATCTTCACTCAACACAGTATTCGTTATAGCACTCCACCGACGACAATGACAACTTACTTGGACTATTACGCACAACAATGAACTGTTAATCTTAACTAATATTTACACAGTACTATTCACAAATCAGAACTACCAGTTCTCAGTTCACAGTTCTTCTATCTCAGTCACTCGAGTTCACAGTATCTCGAACCACAGACCTTCAGAGACAGTTCACTGTACTCGAACTCGGGTCCCTCCAACTGCGGTCCACTGCACTCGAACTCAGGTCCCTCCAACTGCGGTCCACTGCACTCGAACTCAGGCCTTCGGATGCTGACGCAGATGCGGACGCACACTCGAGTCGAACTCCGGCACACAAGTCTGGCTTGCTTGCTCTGGCTTACTCACTGACTGAATAACTGAAAACTGCAAACTGCAAACTGCTGTCGTTCCTTCGCGTCCGTAATTTATAACCACAGCGACGTAGCCTCGAAGGTTCCACGCGTCTCTAGAGATGGCACTCCAGAGAAATCCAGAGCCCTCTCCTCTCTACCAGCACCAGATGCGCGCGCAAACTCGTCGCGTTGACGTAATACACACTCTCTCTTCTCTCCACCGCGCGACGTCACTCAATGTTCCGTGGAGCCTGTGCGATCTGCTTTCTTGCGGGACGCTGGTCGTGAGTTCGATTCTCACGTCGCTGTCACAATATAAAAGGAAAAGAGGTTGCTGTACACTCCGGCCCTTATGTTTATATGCCCTTCCCTTTTTGAACCATCAGTGAAAATTCTTAACCATTCATCTTCGGGGTATTGAATGTTAATGGTTCCGAAAACTAGTTGTTTATGGCATTTTTTGTCGAGGTTGTTTTTTGTGATGGGATGTGCAAGTTGTGTGGAAGCTGAGATGTCAGCTGTGACTGGATTTTGTAGTTGCATTAAAGGTTGAGGGGGATGGGGTATGGCCAGGCTTTCTTTTAATTTAGCAACATGTTGGATAAGTCCTCCTTGTACGATAAACAATCTCGTCTTGATAATATGCTCAAATCCTGTTCTGATATTAACCAGCCAGATATTCCCAGGCCCTCTTTAGGTCTTATTATTGGGCTTTTTCAATATTATTTCAGAATGTAATGTAACTATTTATGATATTGCTAAAATGTATTTTCGTCCAGTTTTGTCTTTCACCAAGCAACTGGGAACTACAGTGTCTGATATCCATTTCCCTAGTACAGTCTGTTAATTGCCGCATTTCCATTATGATCGTTACGGTCAAGCACAGCCTGATAACTATCATATCACCAACGACCGTTACGGTCAGGTATTTAAAGCAGAAGATTATGCAAATTCTGTCTTCTCATAGTAAATATTTTCTTGAGCGAGGTGAAAGAAGTTTTCCAACAGGGAATATTCATCCATTTTCTGCATTTTTATTCAGTAAATTAATTTATATATGCATTCATTAATATTTCACTGCCAGTAATGAACAAAGAAAGACGCAGATATTGATGACAGACTATAGGATGTTAATGGACAACGCCGAAATATTTTTACTGAGTATAGAGGGTCCAGAATAACCAACTTGAGTCCAGAATAAGCAACTTGAGGTAAGGAACCAATAATGTGTTGGCGTACAGGGTATAGATCAGTGGCAATGAACCCCAGACTCACAGTTCAGCGAGTAAAGCAGTCAACATTGCGAAACAAAATGCTTGACTTTTTACATTATCATACCGAATTTATATGTATTAGAAGTTAACATCTTTAATCGGAATAGTTTAAAAATATAGTAGAAGCCATGCCTCCACTCCTTTTAGATGTTACACTTGTCATTGGATGAATCGCTTTGGTACCGTTGACTGTCTCAACCGCCACTTACACGTTAGCGCATGGTTCACTCGATGCATTTTCTAGTCCATATTACTTACTCAGTTGTCTATTGTTAGATTTCAGAATCTTTAAAATTTTTTAATTTGTTAAACGTCGGTGACCATGGATTCCCTATCGCAAATTATCCCTCCAAGACCCCTCCACTCTTAATAAAAAAACATCGCGTTCTTGTTCATTAACATAAATGAAAAAAGAGCGTTCTAACATTTTCTTTACATAATATTATTGTTTGTCCCGCGCCGTGGCGTCGTGGTCTAAGGCATCCTGCCTAGGACTCGCGTTATGGAATGTGCGCTGGTTCGAGTCCTCACGGGGGAAGAAATTTACTCATGAAATATCGGCCAGTGTATGGGACCGGTGCCCACCCAGCATCGTGATGCACTTGGGGAGCTGCGATAGGTAGCGAAATCCGGTTGCGAATGCCAGCTATAATGGCTAACCACACGACACCTCCATTCTGGTTGGATGATCGTCCACCTCTGCTTCGGCACGTGGCGTGAGGCCAGCAGCCGGCTGCTCGGTCTAGGCCTCCACGGGCTGTAGCGTCACGGATTATTTATTATTATGTTAATATTATTGTTTTTGATAATTTTTTTAATTTTGACATTATCAAACACACGTCTATAGAATAATTTTAATAATAACAAGTGCCCCAATGTATATAGCTTACATTCAAAGTTAAGAATGATACCGATTATGCTACACTTAGAGTTACCAGATACTCATTAGTGAAAAACAGGACAAACTAGTTAAAAAGCAGGACTAAGTCCGGACACAAAAACATTTGTAGATGTCTTATTCTTTACGACTTTTTCAGATTCAAAAGTCGAATTTAATTGATTATTGCTTGTTAAGTTGAGTAGGCATATATTAAATAATTAACTGTACAATAAAATAAAATAATTAAAATACAGTTAAAACAAAAAATACAATCACAGTACAATACATTTTAATTCCAGCACTGTATGCAGAAACATAGTCCTATATGAGAAACACCAACTTATTTTTTAAACAAATTTTACATGTACCCATAATTACAAAAACTACTTTTACTCTCACCATATATTTGCTGACAGATCACTGAAACAATGGCCTTCACTACACTCGAAAGAATAATTTCGTATACTTACAGTTTTACTGATGGCGATTTTCAGGTGAAAAAATATTAAATTGACTCAACCTCGTGTTACTGATGGTATTGCGGATCATGCTACTGTTATCCACGCCGATCGATCGATTTTACGGACAAAGAGTGATCTGTCACGGTTTATTCGTGGCTTGTATTCGAAAGAGAATACTGACCATTGACGCAAATACTTGCAGCACTATTGTAACGTTGTAACGAATGTTTATTGACCAGTGATGCTAATACTTGGAACATTATTCTACCGTTGCAATGAGTTCAGACTCTGAATAAAATATATGGACGAAAAACTATAGTTTTATTCGCAGTTCAGAATTATGTTTTGAAATGTAATTATAAAAAATGAGATGATTGGGACTTTTCCATAAAAATACGGAGATTTAACAAATCTTCAAAAATAAATACGGACGGCAGGACAAACCTTCAAAATACGGACATGCCCTGCTAAATACGGACGTTTGATAACCCTAGCTGCACTGGATGTGGTGCCTTTTCAGTGTTTTTATGCCTGATTTACAACAACCCGAAATCTAACTTGCGTGTCTCGTGTAGTTATCAACAACTTATGTATGTACCTTTCTTGACCAGAAACATCAATTTTTAAAATTAGCCCTGCCATTGTTTCAACCGCTTTCCCTATTCATCTGTTGCGATTGCTGTCGTGTGATATCTGATGGAAAACAATTGACAGTCGGCGCAAAATTTGAAATTCGGTGTTAAATTACTTTTTGCATTATGACGTATAATAGTCAAATTTTAGAGTTAAAAGATCTACTTTTAAGAATGAGTGACTAAAAAGTAAATAAGATATTTATAAGCGTTTGTAACTGCCATTCCTCTTGTTATAGACGGAAATAATTAATGTCCGCATTAAATTAACTGTTATTCTGACTTATAGATTTCATTGTATCGCTGTCATGAAATGAAAGAATTAACGGTGTGAAGATGTAAAAGATAATTACATATTTCTTTTCAGTAATAATTATTTCTCACAATTTCGGAAAACTGGAAAAACAAGTTGGATTTCATTGTATCGGTGTGATGAAATGAAAGAATTAACGGTGTCAAGATGTAAAAGGTAATTAAATATTTTTCAGTAATAATTAATTCTCACAATTTCGGAAATCTGAAAAAACAAGTTGAAGTAAAGAAAAATGTCGAAACTACAGTGGTGATGGCTGAGGAGATTTAAACTCAGCGCAAGCTTTTAAAAATGGCGGCATAAACACATATTCTAGTGCCCGTAGTGCACCAAAATTCGCAGATATGCTATTTAAACTACTCAGAAATGTTTAACTAAAAAATAAAAATATATATGATTTTTGACTCCAAAACAACATCTTTTAGTGGTCCACCACCTTAAAACAATATTTATTCATATCTTCGTGACATATGGATCAGAAGTTTTGAATGTGAAATCACAACTTTTGGAGACGATATGCTAGAGAATCTCAATAGGAAGAAATTATAAATGAAGTAATATTAGAGATATAATGGATGTTAAAGATATGATTCAACAAAAACAACTTCAGTTGTTTCCGCATACAAAAAGTATGACAAATGAACGAATCATGGAATAGTTACCAACTGGACGAAGAAAATGGAGAAGATCATCTGACACCTAGATGAAAGAAATTTCTACATCATTGAGGGAGAGAGACATTGAAGGAAATTTGTGAGTAGGCAGACAAGAATGGAGGAGGAAAAAAAGTATTTAGTAATTTTTGTAATCACAGGATCCCGAATTATGTAAACATAGTCAAGCTGGAAATATATATAGATAAGTCAATTATTTTTCTGATTTAATTTAAATAATACCATACATGGCAACCCTAACAACGATCCCCTACTGCAAACATCGATAATATCCATAATGCGAACAAAATCCATATTACTCTTCTCTACACTCCATCTAATGTTATCTAGAAAAATATCGAAGTTTCAACAACACAGAAATAAAGTTTCTAGAGGTATCGATATCCTTTTTCGCTGCCCATCTTCATTGTTTTATGTGTGTTTATTTTTAAAGCCTATTGTAATTTTCCTACACGATAAGATTTTGAAATTCATTAAATTAAGTCCCAGCGTAGAAGACTACGTGTAAAACCCTTGGTCAGTATTTAGTGAAAACTATTCTCTTATTATTCTTGTCACTATTTATTTAAACAGACTGAATTATGTGAACTGCAGCTGTATAGGACCGGTATCTCAGTTTTGTGATTATTTATATCCGTTCCTCGTGAAACTGGCATGGATCTTCCTGGATTTTTTAACATTATATTCACACTATTATTAACACGTTTTAACAAATGAGAATGATGGTTTCCTACCCAAAGGCAGGTCTTTCACTACAAAACCAGCATTCTCTAATCTTTCCTTTTTTCACCTTTCCTCTTATTCTCCGCATATGATCCATATATCTATGTCGTCTATCATCTGATATTTTCTTCTACCCTGAACTTTACTCCCATTCACCATTCCTTCCAGTGCATCCTTCAGTAGGCAATTTCTTCTAAGCCAGTGACCCAACCAATTTCTCTTCCTTTTCTTGTTCAGTTTCAGCATCATTCTTTCTTCACCCTCTCTTTCCAACACAGTTGCATTTCTTATTCTGTTTGTATATTTCACACTCTCCATTCTTCTCCGTATCCACATTTAAAATGGTTCTATTCACTTCTCTTCACTTCGTCGTAATGTTCATATTTCTGCCCCCATACAATGCCACACTTCATACAAAGCACTTCACTAGTTCTTTTTCCAGAGGTCCGCAGAAGATGCTCATTTTTCTATTAAAAACTTCCTTTGCCATTACTATCCTCCTTTTGACTTCCTGGCAGCACCTCGCGTTACTGCTTATAGTATACCCCAAGTATTTGAAGCTGTCCACTTGCTCTACTGCCTAGAATCCTTCCGATAACCATTGTCTTCGTCTTGTTCGCATTCATCTTCATCACATACTGCTCACAGCTGTCATTTAGCTCCAATAGCATATCCCTTATTAAAAAAGAGCAACCAACAAGGAAAACTCAGTGCGCAGAAACAAGCAGGCGTGACTGTCTCGCGCAGATGACGTATGCTCCCGTTCCCAGCATGCTCTCACGTCTACTGCAGGGGGGAGGTAAGAGGGGTATAGCATGCGCGCCGCGAGGAGTCCGAGCTGAGTCCATCGGCAAATCTTAAGCACTTTATTCTTCTTTCTCCTAATATCAGTCCTCACAGTTCTTCACTAAATCCTCCAAGTAGATGTTGAACAGGATAGGTGATAAAGGGCATCCTTGACGCACTCTTCTCCTTATTTCACTTCCTTCTGTCATTTCTTCTCCTCTCCTGAATTTGACTCGTTTCATACTGAACACTGAACAGCCTCCTCTCTTTATAGTCCACACCAATTTTCTTCAGGATACCCATCAGTTTATTGCAATCCACTGTGTCAAATGAAACAGTGATATGCCACTTATTTTATCTAATTTATAAACAATTCAGCTGGAAAAATAAATAAGCTGTAAATAATATTTCCCTGTAAATTATAAAATTGTTACATATCTACGTAGTATGTTGACTTGACGTGACACACTACACAGATGACAGAATTATAGTATAAATAGGTCTACAAAACTGAAGTTACAACGCCGACAAAGATTGCTGACGTTTCTAGCTGATCTCGTTGGGTTAATCATTTCTCTGAAACCAAGAAATATAACATAAAAGGAATTATGCTAAGTAAATAATCGATAGTAATAATAGGCTGTAGTTCTCGAAACGGTCGAGATAATGACAATGATAATATTGATTGTTGAGACTCGTGCCGTCGGTCTGAGTCAACGAGCTATGTGTTACAAGGTCATTGGTTCGTTCCCAAGCATATTCTTAGTTTTATTCTTCTCCATAGCTTTCGTAATTGTTCTAAAAGGCACTCGACCTCGTGTTAATTGGACGTGTGAATCTTTATTTGACTTCCTGTAATCACTGGTGACAGTACACCTAACGCTGACTAAAAACTAAATGAATAAATGTATGTATGAATGAGCAAATATTTAATAAATAAATAATTTGAATGAATGGATAAAAGAATAATAGTCATGGTTGAGTCCCCAATCTTGAAGGTCTGGATGCACATGGGCTACAAAGTGGGCCATTGTGCTCCTTTCATAATGAGGATGAATTTCCTATACAGGCATGTCAATTGATGCCCATATGCGCAGGCTCGTGCTTTAGAGCTCAGTGTGCCCTCAGATCTCGTCGGGAGATTAGACAAGAACATACTAAACGAAAGGGCTACTCTACTAATAGGGACTAGTGGACGCCGTAGGCCAGGGATGTGTAACGCGTACATTCAAGAGAACATACATTAAATTTAACTCAAAATGAAGAATTATTTTTGAGTAAAAAAAAGTGGTATGGACACACATTGCATCATATGTAAACAAAAAAAAAATCATCACCAAAAAATGTAACTTGGAAAGACATTACGAAAAATATCACGAAGAAAATTATAAAAATATTCAAGTTGACTACAAACTGTAACGTAACAAAGAATTTAATTTCCGATGTAAGATATAAAATTAATTACGAATTTTATTTTCATTTCTAATTTTTAAGTATTAATCATATCATAACACTTTATTAGGCACTTGCCTTATTTTGCAGACTGCAATATCTGATGAACTCTGAATGACATTATCGATTACTTATGATGTGCCTTTCAAAACTGCAAAGAAGTGTCATTCTTTCTGTGATGGACCTTTTATTAATAGTTGTATTCTAGACGCTGTAGCCAAAATATCTCCCAATTGTATAAAAATGTATACGAAGAAATATGTTTTATTCAGAAACAATGTAGCCAAGTGAATACAGAATTATCAGGGAATAGTGAAGAAAAAAGTAAATACTTAGCCTATCTAAAAAGTCTATTATTTTGTTTCTCATTATTTCTTGGTGAAAGCACAGTAGTGTCTCACACCTCGCAGCTTGTAGCTTTTGTTCATTCTATAAATTAAAACTTAATGCTTGCAGAAGAACTATTACCACAATCTAGTATATAGTCACGAAGCTTAAGTTGTTGAGAGTACTAGGAACAATAGACTGCGCCGGTACTATTTCACATTGTCTGTGATGAGGCGATAGTAGCGATCCTAGTGGTTAGCAACTATCTATGGATGCATATTTCCTACGTATTGAACTTCGTGACTGTATATACTAGACTGTGCTATTACTGTATTTCGAAATTGGTAGAAAAACATAATTTAAATTTTAGGTAGCACAAATATAGCCTATAAGTGAATGTTGAACGCAGTGTTACTTTGAAGTGCCTGTTATGTTATAATGTCGCATTAGGCCTATACCTTTTGAAAGAAAGTTGATTATGTTACTAATTTCATATTCAACTTTCATATTTTTACAAAAAGAAAATGTAGAAAAGAACCGTGAATAGGCCTATCTACTTATTTAGAAATGCTGTTGTTCATATCACATTTCGTCTACACGCATGACGCCCGCCTACACCACTGATTTCGTATCCCTCTGCAATCAGCAGGTTCCTATACGATTCACCTTGTTGTCAATCATCCGCGGAATCCGAATCACGCAAATTGAAGTGGTAGGCATATTACAATACGGCATTATAGGATGGGGTAGTGCTTATACAGGGACATCATTTTATTTTTACTAACATTTTTAATATTAACTTGGCTATACCTCTGGATCAACGCTGTTTTCTACCCTCTTCCACGACTGGAGTTCGATGATACTGGCGTAATATATAAACAAATCACTTTACTAGGTATAGGAGGGAAGAAAAGTAGTTCATCCATTTACGTAAACTAGGAAATATCGCGCTTTTTAGTTTGATCATTTTCATTAAGTTTTTGTTTAATCAAAGTACAGTACAGTATTAACAATGAGTGTTTTTACTCACGAACTGAGCTGTCCATGTGGACGTATTCATTATGCAGTATATATTATACTATCTACAGCACATTAGCGTACAATATAGAGAATGAAATTAAATTCAAAAATAATTATAATATGGATATTTAAACAAATTTTTTAAAATGGTGGCCGTTCATTTCGATACAGGCTTCAGTTCTAATGTGCATATTATCGCACTATAGATTATTGTACCTAATCCCAATTACCAGTTTCGTCTTTCGTACTAGTAACTCATGTTGAAATAATTCTGTACCTACTCTATAAAAGAATACCTTACGTACTGTAAATTCAATCTTCACTTCTGCCCGATCCGAAAAGATAAAATTACTCAGACATACTATCTACTGTCCGTACAAGTGGTTATGTCGTAGGGTCGTAGAAAGGGAGGAAATCACGTGACAGTTAATTACTTAACGAGGCCCTTCTATTTAAGTTATTTTAACAGTTGTATAATATTACGTAGACGTCCAATTCCTAACAGAAATTAATGTTCTCAGAAAAGAGCTAAGTCAGCCCAGCCACTAGCTGGCGAATAAAAGCTGGTGGGGGAAACCGGGATACGACGTAGGCAAATTGTCGACATTACCTGTGCGAAAATGATTTATGCCCGTGTGCACCATTCTCGATTAAAATTTGACCATAGATAAGTCGGCAGTTGACCACCTTCAACGCCAATTTGCGGAGTATCAATCTCGATCAAAGTTAAACAAGCGAGTTGATGATGATCAAATTTGATCACGGGTGTGGCACTGATTATCTTGAATTGAACATGGTCAAGTCGAGAAAACCAAAATGGCGGCACGATTTGACGTACTTGATGAATTGAAGATGAAATGATGCATCTTGAACACGCAAATCGCTGCGGAAATGGTGTTATTGTAGAAAGAGTAAGTTTGTAGATGAATAATAGAAATGTTTTTTTTTTCCTCAAAATAGACTAATGTTTTATATATGTTTCTGCTTTGGAAGATCGGGACTTTACTTGAGGACAAAATATGATATAGGCCTAATTGTCTAATTTTGTTAACATAATAATAAAGTAGTTATTCTATGCCGGTAATAATATAGCAAAACTAAATGACCATTTTGTAGAATGCGAGATTATCACTTATTAGCTATAGATTTGTCGTTTGAAACTATTAGGACCTACATGACTTTTTGGACAATTAGGCTATTTACGCTTGAATTAAGAGAAATTACACGGATACCTTCCTTTCCCTCTGACTCCAAAATTCCAACCTTGTGAACACAAAATAAATGGATAAATTTCAGAACAAGGATACTTTCCTTTCCCTTTTACTCCAAAATTCCAACCTTGTGCACACAAAGTAAATTGGCACTAAAAACTTCCTTTTCGTATGCATGATGATGCGTATTCGACATACACAGACGAATTGCTTTTTTTTTTTTTTTTTTTTTTTTTATTTTAAAATAATTGTTAGCGAGGTATCCGTATACTGAAATTTTCCCAAATAAATTATTGGCACTGAAATGTGTCTTTTCGTAAGCAAGATGATGAGCATTCGACAAACGCATACAAATCTGCTCTTTTTGGTAGCCTATTTCAAGATAATTGCCAGTGAGATATCCGTATACTGAAATTTTCCCAAATAAATTATTGGCACTGAAATGTGTATTTTCCTAAGCAAGATGATGAGCATTCGACAAACACATACAAATCTGCTCTTTTTAGTAGCCTATTTCAAGATAATTGTCAGTGCGGTATCCGTATACTGAAATTTTCCAAATTAATATCAATAATATGAAATAACCACTGTATAAATTACGTTACAAATTATGTGGAATTATGTAAACACGTATAACTCATGTGAATTGGGAGGTTAAATCCAACCAGGTAGCCTGCTTTTCTCTTAGAGAACTTCCGTCAGTACTTTTATTCTGTAATATGGATGCATAATTGCTGACGAATTCTAAAGGAATTTCCACTTCGAACTGTGAGAAGTTCGGTGCTATTTTCTTTTTTTCTTCCATGATTTTTGAAACTTGTTATTTGAAAACTGCGAGGATGTTTGAAAGCACTCCGCCAAACAAAAACGAAGCGATAATTGACAGGGTGCGTTCGTTCGCTGTTCTATACGCGGTAACCTAGCGCTCAGATGATTCTTCTCAAGCGAGCGTACCGTCAGCTGACGGGACTGAGTTGATCGAGGGAAAATGTCGGTGCACCGCATCTGTAACTTGATCATTGTCAAGAATTAACCATGTTTCCGTGATTTCTGATAAACGGGCTAGATGATCGAGAATGGTGCACACGGCCATTAATATTGAAAGCTTTTTCGTCAGTGGAAAACGCGAACATATTTTTGGAACGTACTGTTTACTATAACGGTAAGGCTACTATGACTGTATATGCGGTCTTGGATCTGTGTGGAGGATGGTGGAACTTCATTAGTAGAAGGGGCGGGAGTGAAGTACATTAAAAAACTCAGGTGCAATTAAAATTGAAGTAAAAATAAAATGATGTCCTTGTAGTACCTCCCTCGTGCCAATAACTCTGCTACAGAAAAGAATAATAAAAATATGCCTTAATAAACCTCTCGATTATCCTTCAGAGCGGATGTATTCAGAATTTAAAGTATTTGACTTCCATCAAATTTATAACAATGTATTACTGAATTTCGTACATAAAAACCGAAACATATTTAACTTATATTCACATAAATATAAAACCAAAAGCTCAGACAACATATGCTTGACAGTTCCTAAATGTACTACAACTGTAGCATATAATCACAGCAGTAACTTCGGTCCAAGACTTTATAACATGATAATAGATAAATTTCCAAACATACAATTTGTTAATGCTCCTTATTTCAAAAAATCTATTAAAATTGCTGTTAACAGAGAAAATTTAAAGTTCAGCTATTGAGATATGTGTTTTTTCTTTTTCTTTTTTCTTTTATTACTTTTTATTCTGTTCTTCAATAAAATGTCTTAACATTAACTTATGTGGAATGCCCCCTGAGCACGAGTATGTAACTTACTCTTTCCGCGGGTGCTAGAGAGTTCTTACAGTATATAAAAAAAATCAATACTGTACTCCAACAACGAGAAAGTCTTCGGGGACTGAGACGAAGCGGGATAATGCTGTGAATGAATTTTGATGTCATAAGATGTCCTACGGTCACACACGTGGGTACTCTTATCTCTATTGGCTAGCTCTCACGGCACAAATCATAACATTGATCACACATATTGATACTACTCTAGTTACAAAATTAGATCGCTGTTAATCTCTTGTTCTCTTAATCTCTCCATACAGGAAATAACATAAGGAGGAGAGCGCATGGTTTTCAAACTGACGTTATAACGGTAATATCGTCTATCTACTTCGTTCCAATAGATGACGCAATAGTAAGCACATTCCTTTCACGGTTGATATCCTGGTTGAAGAACAGTATGTATCTTTGTTCTGGCAATAAAGTATTATTATTATTATTATTATTATTATTATTATTATTATTATTAGACACATATTCTGGTCGTGTCCTAGCGCCTGGCGCCCGCGAGTGATTTTCAAGGTCATAAAATGTGCTTGCTTTTGACATCGCTGTCCTATAACAACTAGGAAAAGAATGAAAGATCCAAGCGCCTATAGTGAACGCAAAACAATTCATAACATGAGATAAGGCAATTGAATGCTGGCTGAGGTGCACTGTTACCAGAGAGACACAGCGAGAGCGACAGAGACGGAAGATGGCTGCTATCTCTGTCTTATACTGCACCTTTCAGTGATATACGATAATAACCTGTGAACAGAACTATTTCACTGGCGTAATGTTGCGAGATATCCGACGAATACAAAAATTCACTAACACAGAAATATTTGTCTGATACGCCTATAATAAATATAAAATATCCGAGTGACATGGCTCAGTGTTAAACACTAGATTGACATTTGGGAGATCCCGGGTCCAAACCCCGTGACCAACTAATCTGATAGTTTCCATCAGTCACAAAGGCAAATGCGAGATTGCAAATGACGGATTTCAAATTTACGTACCATGATTCATCACTGTATTAGATACATTAGGTATAGGCCTACAGAGTGAAAGTAATGTCATTAACTTCAGGAGGTTATTCTTTGAGATATTTCAAACAAAAATTTTAATATAATTTTACTCGTTTTTGCTTACTTTGGAGCTAAAAACTGTTTTATATGAAATATTTGATACCGTGTTTTGGGAAAGCCATTGATTGAATTCCCAATATGCTCAGTCAATTTAAGATAACACTGTATTATGATAATATATTATTAAAATAATCTTAGTTTTGTCTTTTAAATGTGCAGGAATTGATCCGAACAGATTAACTTTTCGTTCTGCAAAGTAATTTTACAGTGAAGTAGTATTAAAACATAGTATTCATACAATGCAGAAACGAAAGTTGAATGAGAGATATGTAGTTCAATTTAATCCTATTTTAAGGTAATAAACGTTTATCAAGAATTTTCGAAAAGAGACAGCGTAGCGATTAATATGGTGTTTGAAGTGAATGTTTAATAATTACAAAAATAATAAAAAGCTGATATCAAATTAATATTGTGCCATATCGATATACTTATTTGATTTCAATAATAAAATTGCATAGGTCATTTATTTGATATATTTTGGTCTTTATTGGCACTTAGCTGTTTTGAAATAATGGACAGAATTATGGCTGTATCCCACATGTGTTTTTATTTTTCTAGCCAATTATTCACTAGTAAGTAATAATAAAGCTGTCATTTAAAATATAATAGATTTACGTAAATTTTATTTATTTGTAACGAATTCAGAGAATAATTACTTGCTTACTTATTTACTTACTTATGACTTTTAAGGAACCCGGAGGTTCATTGCCGCTCTCACTTAAGCCCGCCATCGGTCCCTATTCTGAGCAACATTAATCCAGTCTACAATCATATCTCACCTCCCTCAAATCCATTTTAATATGTTCAGAGAATAATAATAATAATAATAATAATAATAATAATAATAATAATAGTAATAATAATACTTACAAATGGCTTTTAAGGAACCCGCAATTTCATTGCCGTCCTCACATAAGCCCGCCATCGGTCCCTATCCTGTGCAAGATTAATCCAGTCTCTACCATCATATCCCATCTTCCTCAAATCCATTTTAATATTATCCTCCCATCTATATCTCGGCCTCCAAACTAACAGTCTATATGTATTTCTGGATTCGCCCACACGTTTTACATGCCCTGCCCATCTCAAACGTCTGGATTTAATGTCCCTAATTATGTCAGGTGAAGAATACAATGCGTGGAGTTCTGCGCTGTGTAACTTTCTCCATTCTCCTGTAACTTCATCCTTCTTAGCCCCAAATATTTTCCTAATAACCTTATTCTCAAACACCCTTTATCTCTGTTCCTCTCTCAAAGTGAGAATCAAAGTTTCAGAACCATACAGAACAACCGGTAATATAACTGTTTTATCAATTTTAACTTATTGTATTTTAACACATATTTAAAGAACTAAATTCTACCTCAAAATACGATAATTTTATGAACGTACTTGTACATATTATTGTCTGTGTCTTAGTAGTACCTGGCATCCTGATGTCATCATCTACGGTCTTGTGGTTAATGTGTTTGTTTCTATTCCAAGTATTGCGGTTTCATATCCGGTTGATGCGGATGAATTTTTATTAAGAATGACAAAATTCTTAGTGTATGTTCTTTCTGAAGGTAAATAAACGTGAAGTTCTATTAGACATATAAAATATGATTTATAAATAAATTATTCCCTTGCTTTGCGGACAAACTGTATATTTGTAAGCTCAGTGCCTTGAAGATTTAAATAGTTGGTGGACATATAATATATTTTCTGAGACCACAGAGATCTTTAACGATGGGGTAGGAAAATAAATAAATTTGGGACGCACTGAGCCTTCATCAAAGGATGCAGAGCTAAAGTGGCCGAAAAAAAAACATTATTACAGTAACCGACTAGAAATACTTCTGCGCATATAGTCAAGTGATTTCTTTATTCACCTTCGTAGTTTAACATCTAAAACTATGGTATTATAGTTACATAAAAACATAGTAAAAATATCAAAAGTAGGATATTAGTCTGTTCAGTTGATTATCCTTCCATCTTTTTTCGGTCGTCCTATGCTTCTGCTTCCATTTGGTAGTCCATCACGCGGTATTTTTTACGTTTCTAGTATTATCCATTCGTGCTGTGTGTTAATCCCATTCATTTATTGTTATGAGTAACCCATTCTCTTCAGGATGAACCACTATAGGGCGTAGCAACCTACTCTTGAGAGCTCGAAGTGACTCAGACCTGGTGGGTAATATCTGCAAAAGTCTCTTCCAAGGGTTAGAGAGGATAGGCAGGACTCCCAAGTTTGGTGAAAGACAAGCTAGCCACCTAAAGAAAGAGCGACTATCATTGTTCAGACTACTAACAGTAAATATAAACATCGAGGAAAATGAATACGCCATCTTGGAAGAGATACACCATTTTAAGATTGACGACATGGAATATAAGATCCTGGAGAATAGTTGGTGTTGCTTAGGGTTTCAGCCAAAGCGTGCAGAAATTAAATACGGCCATGGGGGATGTTCTACTGGACATTTTGACATAGGGAACGTAGAGTGTGAGAAGCTTAAGGAGATATGAGCTTAAACATGTATATGACTATTACTGTTTTCCAGATTTTTTTACAGTTAATTTTTACATGTATATTTACTTACATTTAGTTTTTACATATCACTGACAAATCTGAATTAACATATCATTTTGTGAGCATACCTCACAATAGTTGCTGAAATTAACGGCCACCAACCTCAATGCAAGCAACACAGATTCTGCTGCAGCCATACAAATATCTCTGGTGTGTTTCAAGTGACATCACAGGCGACTACAATCCTGGCAACTAATTCCATGTCCGTGTCCACTGGAGCTTCATACTGTACACAGGTGATTTTAGATACCCCATACGAGATCGAGTGGATTCAGGTCGGGTAACCTTGCTGGCCTTGGAATCCTTCCCTTCCAATCCAGCGATCAGGAAATGTAGCATTCAAATGTAATTTCTTCCTACAACCGCTTTAGTTAACATTATGTATTAGTCGTAACATAAAATAAATCGAGGTCTTAAAAAATGTTTAACTCAGTAAAAAGGTGAGGTGTCAATGTTCAAACCCTAGATCATACATACCCAGATTGCGCAGCGTTATAGGCTTTGACGGTAACAACTTTTGTCAGATTTTCTATGCTGCCATCTAGTTGTTACATAAGGAGTCACGGCATAACTCCTATTTGAATTGCCTTAGCGACTGTACTGCCATCTCGTGTTTGTTTACGGAGGACGGGTGGCGATCCTGGCGGTTGTTCTCTTCAATGTGCGACCGATTTTAACATAAGAATGAGCAATCTATATGTGATATGGGGTTCAAACCCCGTGGCCGACCAATTTTATTGCGGTTTTTCATGATTTCCGTCAGTCACAAAGGCAAATGCCGGATTGAAAATTTACATGCCATGACTCATAACGACCTCAATCACCAATATCATAAACATTAATCAAAATCTATAATCAGTTACATGAACACAAGTCATCTACAACACACAATAGAAACAGAAACTCAGCAACTGTAAAAACGGACTACTGATACAAACATATATCCACAGATAATAAAACACGAGATATGACCACAGATCTTAAACCGTGTATAAATAAATTAAAAAAAATAGTCGCCATGAATACCTGGCGCCCGAAATTTGTCTATCACTGATTTTTACAATAAGTAAAACGCATCTATAAGTTTGGAATAATTAACAATGAAAAAATATAAATGTCAGTACAAACTAAAAATAAAACAAATTATGAGTGCGTGCTTCATGAGTCTCTACATTTTACAATCAATGACTCTAAATATGTTAAGTATTTAAAATTTAAAAAATTTCCTTCTTTCTGATAAAATATATATTATCCTTTCCTAATAATGTGCTCTCTACAAAATTGTTTTATTGTAGCACTCATTTTCAACCGCCTAGCTTTGTTTTGTTTTCGTATGTTTACTGAACAGCACACCTGAACTAAGAGTAAGTAGCTGATCTATACTCCATACATACCTACGCTGTTGCGGGTTGCTTGAAAGCTTTAGGTAACCTAACACAGGATTCTACTAATGGCAGAAGGGGAAAATCTGGACCATATGTGAATGTTTCAATTTGGTTTCTTTTTAAATAAAACTGTATTACAGTGATCTTCAAAAACTCTGTCGCGTCACATACTCCTGCCTCTACTCAAGTTCAACCATCACATCACACCCCTACCCTCTTCGTACCCCCTTCACTTAGTTAAAGTAAGCAGACAAATATTAGCAGAGGACGTACATTTGTAATACTGCTTGTGTGTAGGGTACTGTATTTCGAAATGTATCTTTCAAAATAGAAAACAAATAGGCAAGAACGTGAATTTGAAGAAGCACGGAAGGAATAATTGAGGACCTTTTTGCAAAACTTGCTAACTGTAAAAACTAAATTTTATAGGAGACACAAAAAACTCTCACATAGCAGAAATCAGGTTTTGAAAAAACGATCACACTTTAACACACTACTGTGAAGGCAATAATAAGATTTTCCTAAGAAGCCTTTAACATCATGTAGAGGCCTGTCTTATGTTAACTAATCCACCAAAATCTCAATTTTGAAAATTTTGCAGTTAGCAAGTTTTGCAAAAACGGTCCTCAATTTTCCTTTCGTACTGATGGCGAAAATATGAGTTGTTTAATTTGTTCTAAAATGTTAAATGGAATATAAAAGAACAATGTGTGGTGTCATTATTCTTCTTGTCATATCATAGAGATTACCACGCTTTTATCTCTAAGTTGAATATTTCATTACTAAACAAACAATAAAAGGTATCTGCTTCTGTCTGAGACAGTGTAAAATACGTCGGCATTTTTTCGGCGTATGTAGTGAAATTTCTAACTTCATGTTCAGCTTGGCCCGTTTTTCTGATTTCAAAAGTATGCTGATTTAAAGAACATGTTTTCTTTAATGGTAAACAAGAAAACATCTGCATTTATTAATAATAAAAAAGTATGAATAGAAGGGGAAGAAGTTATCACAGATGTGGTGTATGTAACTGATAAATAAAAGAATTTTATTTTGTTTTTGTTTTCCGGACACAGTCCGTCTCTGCACTGCCATTCACTGCATTACCTGAGGAGATAGCCACTCCACTCTTCTCTCTGCGATAGTGGTGTGCGAGTTGCATTTCTTTTACTTCACAATGTAGACGCGTATGGCAACTACTACTGTTTTATGTTTCTATAAACTTACTTTTCAACAAAGATAACTTTAAAATTTTTCTGTACAGTGATTCTTAATTTGTATAGTTACCAAACCGCATATGAATCCTGCATTGCACTGAAGACAATTTTTAACTCTGCCTCTTTAAATTCCAAAAGTAAAAGTAAGATAACACGAACGATAAAAGTAATTTTTCTGGTCTTATCCCAACTGCATCTGTCCTCAAGAGAAGGTCGCTGTGAAGTCACAGGCGGAAGCAGAATAATTGATGAGTATTACATAAAAAGGGAAGAAGAGTATAATTAAGGCGTGAGTATAAAGGAGGAGGTATGGGAAAAGAATATTAAATAGTAAGAACAAGGGTTGAAACGTATTTCGGTCTCGAATGCGAGTGCAACTGTTTGTCCTTCACACGTTAACAATCTCTTTGGATGATGACACTTTTAGCATGTCATCCTTCAAGGTCTGGAGAAAAGGGCACGTCTCATGTTCGTGCGCTGGATGTAACAATATTATACTTCACGGCAAATCTCCTGCATTCTGATCTTCAAAGGCTTCACGGTTCCTGCGAATTAGAGGGGTGCAGCGTCGCCTAAGGAGGATCGCTGTCAAGGGAGACAATTGACGCTGGAGATATTTTATTCTGAAATCCATTAGCTTGCCAGGTGTAAAGAGAAAAAGCAAACATAATTTTAGCTCAAACCGTTCCCTCAGTATTCCAGCGGCTGCGCAAATGAGAAATTGATTTCTCGCTCTCTGTCACAGCCCATCTTTGTTTCTCTCTGGTATGGAGAGCGATATTACTGCGTCGCGTCGCAGCGATCTGCTATTGGTTCTCGCCATATGCAGGAAGTTTGCATTTAATTACACACACTAATGGTAATGCAGTTAGAAATTCGAAATGTGATCGCCTGAATGATACAATATAGTATGATATGCTGGATTAGAAATGGAAGGTAGGGCATGGCAAAATTGTCTTCATTGCAATGCAGTATTCATATGCAGTTTGGTAACTATAAAAATTAAGAATCACTATACACAAAAATTTTAAAGTTATCTTTGTTGAGAAGTAAGTTTATAGAAACGTAACACAGCAGTAGTTGCCATACGCCTCTACATTGTGACGTAATAGAAATGCAACTCGCACACCACTACAGCAGAGAGGAGGGTGGAGTGGCTATTTCCTCAGGTAATGCAGTGAATGACAGTGCAGAGTCGGACTGTGACTAGAAAACAGAAACAAAATAAAATAATTTTACTTATACACCTTATCTGTGATAACTTATTCCCCTTATTTAATACTTTTTGTGTTATTAATAAAACCAGATGTTTTCTTGTTCACCATTAAAGAAAACATATTCTTTAAATCAGCGTACTTTTGAAATCAGAAATTGAATGAAGTTAGAAATTTCACTACATACGCCGAAAAAACGCCGAAGCATTGTACCCTGTCTCAGACAGAAGCAGATACCTTTCATTGTTTGTTTAGTAATGAAATATTCATCTTAGAGCGACACATATTTTCGCCATCAGTACGAAAGGAAAATTATTTCTTCCATGCTTCTTCAAATTCATATTCTTGCCTATTTCTTTTCTGTTTTGAAAGATACATTTCGAAACACAGTACCCTACACACAAACTGTATTACAAATGTACGTCCTCTGCTAATATTTGTCTGCTTACTTTAACTAAGTGAAGGGGGTACAAAGAGGGTAGGGGTATGATGTCATGGTTGAACTTGAGTAGAGGCAGGAGCATGTGACGCGACACAATTTTTGACGATCACTGTAATACCGTTTTATTTAAAAAGAAAGGCTTCATTCAGACATAAACCAAATTGACACATTCACATATGGTCCAGATTTTCCCCTTCTGTCATTAGTAGAGTCCTGCGTTTGGTTACCTAAAGCTTTTCAAGCAACCCGCAACAGCTTAGGTATGTATGCAGTTTAGATCAGCGGCATCCAACGCTACTTACTCTTAGTTCTGGTGTGCTGTTCAGTAAATATACGAAAAAAAAAAACAAACAAACAAAGCTAGGCGCTTGAAAATGAGTGCTACAATAAAATAATTTTGTAGCCAGCACATTATTAGGAAAGGATAATGTGTATTTTATCAGGAAGAAGGAAATTTTTTAAATGTTAAATACTTAAAATGTTTAGAGTCATTGATTGTAAGATGTAGAGACTCATAAAGCACGCACTCATAATTTGTTTTATTTTTAGTTTGTACTGACATTTATATTTTTTCATTGTTAATTATTCCAAACTTATAGATGCGTTTTACTTATTGTAAAAATCAGTGATAGACAAATTTCGGGCGCCAGGTATTCATGGCGACTATTTTTTTTTAATTTATTTATACACGGTTTAAGATCTGTGGTCATATCTCGTGTTTTATTATCTGTGGATATATATTTGTATCAGTAGTCCGTTACTACAGTTGTTGAGTTTCTGTTTCTATTGTGTGTTGTAGATGACTTGTGTTCATGTAACTGATTATAGATTTTAATTAATGTTTATGATATTGGTGATTGAGGTCGTTATGAGTCATGGCATATAAATTTCCAATCCGGCAATTGCCTTTGTGACTGTCGGAAATCATGAAAAAACCCTAATCTAATTGGTCGGGCACGGGGTTTGAACCCCGGCACCTGAATTTTTTTATTGTGTTCAAAAATTTTTAAGACTTCGATTTCTTTCATGTCACTACGACTAATACAGAATGTTAACTAAAGCTGTTGTAGGAAGAAATTCGAATGTGTCTTTTGAATTAATATCGTTACATTTGTTACTCATCTCAAGATATTGACCTACATTGCTTCAGAGCGTCTCTAGGAGCTTGTGATTGCATTGAATAGATATTTAATACTGTTTAATATATTTCAGTACATGTGTTTTCATTTTATCTCGAATGGTTTCCTCACTAGGCCCTACATATCTGGACGAAATGTGCTGGCTCCTGAAATAAAGGGTTTGTTTTTCTTTTTTTTTTTTTCGTCTATCCCTAGTAAAAATCATCTTTTTGCATATAAGCTCCCTTTAAATACTACGTCATTGTTGTTATTAAGTTCAAGTGATATTCCTGATGTCCACAAACTTACACACACGGATACAGATGTAAACACACAGTAGCGGTGCATGCGGGAAAACTTCTTGGTTCACTGCAGTGTGAACTGTTGACTTGCAATTTGCTTTCCGTATGAATGATGATCTCCGTACGAAGCTAGTATGATCGATGTATACCTAACTTGTATTCAAAGTAACCAAACTCAGGAATCTAGTCATAAGTAACCTCTCTTATGGGGAATGAACAGCAAACAGAAGAAAAGTTTGCTGAATATCTTCAAATTTTTACAAAGTTTCACAATGACGACAAATTGGAGAGTCCATGCTTCAATCCATTTAGAATTCTGAATCTTTTCCGTAAAACTAGAAGAATTTGTTTTACTTTCATAGTAATACTGAATAAGGCCAATTTGCATTTGTGGAGACAAAATGATTATATTCGGATATGAATTTGCAAAACATAAGAAGGGTGTTTGGAAAAAATCACTAAAGTAAGAAAAACACACATTTTTATACGATGAAAGAGTAATGGAACGGAGAAAAATTCTCTCCGGCGCCGGGATTTGAACCCGGGTTTTCAGCTCTACGTGCTGATGCTTTATCCACTAAGCCACACCGGATACCACCCCGGCGCCGAACAGAATCGTCTCAGATTAAGTTCCAACTCTTGGGTTCCCTCTAGTGGCCGCCCTCTGCACTACGTCATAGATATCTATGAACGTAGGACCGAAGTCCACACATGTGCTGAGGTGCACTCGTTATGAGTGACTAGTTGGCCGGGATCCGACGGAATAAGCGCCATATATCATGTATATTATTTTAATGTACTGAAGTACATATGATATTTCCATGCAGATATTCTGCGTCATCATACGATGAAAGAATAATGGAACGGAGAAAAATTCTCTCCGGCGCCGGGATTTGAACCCGGGTTTTCAGCTCTACGTACTGATGCTTTATCCACTAAGCCACACCGGATACCACCCCGGCGCCGAACAGAATCGTCTCAGATTAAGTTCCAACTCTTGGGTTCCCTCTAGTGGCCGCCCTCTGCACTACGTCATAGATGTCTATGAACGTAGGACCGAAGTCAACACATGTGCTGAGGTGCACTCGTTATGAGTGACTAGTTGGCCGGGATCCGACGGAATAAGCGCCGTCTTAAATCACGAAGTGATTTACGCATATCATGTATATTATTTTAATGTACTGAAGTACATATGATATTCCCATGCAGATATTCTGCGTCATCATACGATGAAAGAGTAATGGAACGGTGTGGCTTAGTGGATAAAGCATCAGCACGTAGAGCTGAAAACCCGGGTTCAAATCCCGGCGCCGGAGAGAATTTTTCTCCGTTCCATTACTCTTTCATCGTATGATGACGCAGAATATCTGCATGGAAATATCATATGTACTTCAGTACATTAAAATAATATACACATTTTTATGTTTACTCTAATGAATATAAACTGTATGAACTTGTTCTGCTTGTTAATACATCAATATTTTAAGAATATACATACAGAGTGATTCACGAGGAAAGGTAAAAAAAATTAGGATACGATATCTTAGACCATTTTGAGTGAAAAAGTTCATAGGAACAGAGGTCCGTTTCCGAACGATGGCGGAGCTAGATGCATTTTTTTCGTAAAACGTCTCGCCCCAATGTGAATCAGACGTTGCCATATGGTGCTGACGTGAGACATGAGACAAGGTCACCGATTGCAATGAATGACGTAACATTTGACTCGATATTGTGAGTGATGTGTAGTAAGAGAAGTTAATTCACCTCACAAACCGGGTGGTGGGGCATTACAAATGTCCAATCGCCTACCCTTGTCTGATGTAATGGCGTACAACCCGCACATAATATAAATACAGTATCACTTATCAGTTCATAGCAGTTCAGTCAGCTACTTACAGTACAGTAGTTATACAGGTACAGTTATGGGAAGTGTTAAGTTGTGCTTTTCAAGATACCTTATAAATTTTCGATTGAAGAATACGTCGATATTGTGTATGTTTATGGTTTGTGCGATGGAAGTTCCTTGCGTGCCGTCGCTGAATATGAACGACACTTTCCAAACAGACGGGTACCGGATCGAAGAGTATTTACTGTCTGTGAGGTTGGATGAAAGACTTGATATACCAAAGGAAGATGGAAACGAGAGAGGCGTTAATTGACCGTATTTTGGAAGTTGCACGCCGCATAAAGAACAGTCACGAGCAACTCTCCAGAGCGACGAGCGCGATTCATGCCCGAGCGCAACAGTGCATTGAAGTGGGTACGTTTGAAAATGTGCGGAAATTTTGACCCGACGTCTAGAATATTAGTTATGTATGCATACGTGAATATAACTTTAAATTTGTCCTTTATCTGTCTCTAAATGCGAGTTAGTACAATGGAATTCCAGAAGTTTTTGTGAAATCAAAGAGCCATATCTCCGTAACCCTTCGAAAACTGACCCATATTCATATGAACTTTTTGACTCAGAATGACTTCAGAATTCACATCCTAAATTTTTCACCTTTCCTCGTGAATCATCCTGTACATTCAATACAAATTTATTTATTTTTTTTTTTTTAATATTGCTTCAGTATTTTTGTGACTTAAGTGAAAATTCACTTTCTTTTAACATGACTTAAGTGATTGTGACAATATAAATTCAATACAACAATATTGTAAATAGCTATAATATAATACTATATGAACAACTAAGGCAAACAGGTCTACATTAAAGTAGAACCACAGTATTATACTGTGATAGAACATTTTAACTTAACATTAGGGATTTCATACTTAAAGCTTAGAACTATTAAACATTAAGGATCACATACTTAATCTTGTGTTCAAATCTTAGGAATGTAATCATTACTTTCTTTCACTTCAGAACTCTTCTTGAGTTTTTACGAAATCAGGATCTACATCCTCACAGTAATATACAGTTCCTTGCATAATTGATGAAATATTGGAGGGATTAATGGGAGCAGGGAAATTAGATCCTTTTTTTCTCTCCATACTGATTGGTACAGCCCTATCTGTTATTGCATTGAATGAATCATCTTTTTCATCCATTCCTCGCCGTTTTAGGGACAATTTTTTTAACTGGCTGCTTCTGTCGAGGGATTTTTTTAAGTGAAGTGTCCCAAAATCGTTCGAAAAATACCTTAATCATTGCACATCAAGCCATTTAAAGGAGCGTCCTCCTTCGTCCTTCTCCCTCAGCGCCAATGGTCCCTACAGAAGCGAAGAAAATTCAAGGAAGTCACTCTGCTGCATCTCGACGACTTCGAATTTATTGCTGTTCGAATGTACCATCCAGAGCCAGTCATAGGGATGAAATATTTCTATATTTGTCTTCCTCTTTTCTATGACAGCATGGTCAACATCGACTTCCATTATGACTATGAGCTAATATCATGAACTTATGATCGATTGATTTGATGGATGGGGCTTTCTCATTTAACTTGAACCAAATGAAACTAAAATTAAAAAAAAAAATAGTTTAAAACCATTAATCCTTACACTGTGAAGGTTCCTTAAGTCTTCAGGATGTCCAGACCAGCAGCAGTACACTTTTTAAATGTAATCTTATGATTTTTAGCACTTAAGTGAAATGTTTTACTGTCACATATGTTACCAATGATTAATACATAAATTTGCTAGACATTCATATAAGTTTTCAACAACTGATGAACCTCCACTAGAAATATTTTCTGAATAGGGAACATTTAATTAACGAACTTTCATTAAATTATAAAATATGGACACAAAGGTATAAACGTAACGTATGTGACAGAGAAAGTAACATATGTGACATTGAGCTTCCAGCCTGCATTTTGTGCTTAAAAACAGAACATTTAATCATTCAAATACAAATTCGCAAAATACTATACATACAACAAAAAATGGTACGAAATAACCTAAAATAATGCTTAAACTCCTGAGAAGATAGTAGATAACATCACTTTTTAAGTACAATGTTTATGTTAACTAAATCATTGTTTAAAGAAATAATTACACAGTAAGCTGCAATAATTAGAAGAATAGGATAATTCCTTCAGATTCAATCTGCTGTCAAACCGATAAACAATTTACATACAATTATTCCAATGAATGTCCATAATTAGTTCTGCCTATTATTACTATTTAAAATAATAGACGAACTACTGAAGCACATCATCATTGCATCTAACTACAACCCATAAGCCTTCCTAAATATTAGTATTTATTTCCAAGATTATATCTAAGGTTACAAACTATAGTAACAAATATAATGAGTAATATAAAACACTTTAGTTTCCTAGTCACAATTAAAATTAAAATTATTAGATTATTTGGGATCGCTAATTTATATACAAGGCCCTGCATGGAAGCAGTATTCTTATTATGAAGGCATTTATCTTTAACTAAACTGATATGAATATGCTATGTCACATAAATTACCATCAGTCATTTATGTTACCTTTCAGTAAGTACAGTAACTTAAGTGCCCGTAACGTATGTGACATATTTAATTTAAAAGGTTAAAGCGCATAATCTAAAAACTGAATACGTTTCGAAATGTAGCTGGATGGAAGGTTTATGTATAAAGAATCACAGTTGCATAGTTTTTGAAATTGTGACTAACAATTTATTTTCGTAATTCTCGTAACTTATGTGACATACAATTTGCATACTCACTCATATGTATCAACTCAAACGCAGATAATCAACACAATAAACTTCACAACACAATGTACCCAGTAGCGCCAGAACATAACGGATAGATGTGTAGTTGTGTATCAAACTATAACAGCCCAAGATATCTGTTATATACATAATTAACTATGTAGTAACACAAGTGACACCACAAACTGGGGACAAAATAGAAGACTTGTAAAAACTTAATAATATGGATAAAAAATAAAACTGTTTAACATAATAGTAATGATGAATTTCTGAAGTTGCAGATTATATAAACATGTTGTTTTCCAAATGAAAACAAATTTACAATCGCAAATTTCCTTCAATAAAATGTGCCAGGGACAAGTAACTTACGTGACATTTTTGGTTTATTTTTTAGTCAAAATGACAATATAGACCAATATATTTCTCCTTTTCATTGTTGCAGAGCATTTTATGACATTATTGATCGTATTTAGTAAAGAATTACACATGACAGAGAAATATTACAAATGTCAGCGTTAGGGGACATAGGCTGCTCTAGTTAAATGAGAATCACCCGGGTGACTTCTGTGCAAGTAGAGCTGTGAACATAGCTAAGACATGGGAATTTCGATTTTGTTCCCCACAGGTGTCGGAGGACAGAACAATATGATCGATGCGAAAAGTGACAATTACAGTACGTGCAAGCCAAAATTTTACCTGCCAGAAACTCATTAACTGGGATATCAGCGGGTAGGCCTATATATCAACTACGCACGTCAGTAACTTCTGAGTATATATCAACTGCGCGCAGGTGTCAGTTCTTGCATTTTCCTTCCCTTTATTCGAAGACATAGAACTCTCTATTTTATGAATAGGTGTGGTTAAAAATGTCCGAACTGGGTACGTGTCAAGAAATTTAAAATACTAGTACTCAAACTGGATAGTGTCAAGAACTTCAAAATACTAGTACCCGAACTAGGTACGTGTTAAGAAGTTAAAAAGGTAATACCGAACTAGGTACTTGTTAAAAAATGGTTTCTTATTATAATAATAAGACACGCTTTTTAAAAAATGTAATCGGCTAATATTTCCTTGCCTGTATTGAGAAATGAGTTGTTCTATTTATATTTTCTGCGTTTTTCATACGCAGGATTAGGTTTGGCACTGTAACTATAATTAATTTTTATGTATGTGCTAATCTGCGTCTGAATAATGGCATCAATAATAGTATATATGTGTGGATGTGCTCTCTTAAAATTAAGGCCGAAAGTGCTATGAAAAACCTCACATGCATTTATGGTTCTTTCTTATCTTATTGTATCTAAAGCCCAAATTTCGGGACTCTATGAAATTAGAAGTTAAGTGATCAGCAAAGTTAGTTACAATAAATTACACTCATTATACTCTGTTTTCTCTATATTTTCCCTGCCTGAAGAGAAAGAGAAAGATATATAGTACTCACTCTCTCTACGGCTATACAATGAATTGAAAGAGGAGAAGTGGGAGGAGAAATTTAAAAGGTACGCAAAACGCGTCCTTGCAATGGGATCGGGGCTGAAAGAAACTAAATATTGAGCTCCAATGCTGTTGGCCACTTGTCTCACTCCGGGTTACGCTGCTCCACCTCTAGAATGAAGGAGCTCTACACAATAAGAAGTCACCATTTAAAAGGGACCACTTGTGTTTTCAACCCTCCACTAAACCGGCTTGCCCAACCTCCACCCACTCTCTGAGTCTTCCGTTTTATTGCTTCTGAGACAAGTTACACCACTTAGGGTATAAATCCTCAAAAAAAGCATCGCCTACCTGCCGGGGACAAAGAAACGTTAGCCGGAATACCCAGTGCAACCATCAATTATATTACTTTATTATTATTGATGGAATCCATGCGTTACGTACTGACATTCAGAATACATTTTTATGTAAAAATATTGTTTAAATATATTATACATTTAATAAAATTAATTTAACCATGGTTTAAAAAAGAAACTAATGGAAGTTATGTTAATTTAGGAAATGCATTTCAGGAACAAAATTTGTTTTCTATATTGAATGTAGTATTTTTCGTTACGTACTGACATAATTTGTAGTATTTTTCATTAAGTAATGACATAAATATTCTCTTCTCAATTTCTCTAAAAGTTCACCCGAAAATGATTTTCAAAAAATCCATTTGGAGAAGAATGTTTTAGATTTCATGTACAAAAAGAAAGAAATTCACTTACACTTAATATTAAATGAGTTATGGTGAAGACTTAGTGTGTTACGAACTGACTATCGTTACGCACTGACATCTCTGAATTTTATACTTGTGGTTATTATTGTTTTTCTGTGTTCCTAAAGAGATAAAGTAAGTGCAAATGCCTAGTATAATATATTTTAACAAAATATACCTTTTGTCCAGAAATTTTTTTGCAGTTTCTATATCAGCTTTAAACACTTCCTGGATATTAATGTGCCGAGTCAAGAAAGTGTGGAACTGTACCTCCGTGCAAGTATCTTATGGGATACCTTTACCTATTACTACAGTTACAAACCATCTGCTTATCTGTGATAATTAGTCTAATGTTTCTATTGTATACAAATTTATCCTGTTACCGCCTTTAATTATTGTTTTGAGATCTTTGCCATTATCTTATTGCATTTGAGCGTGACCTTTACCCCTGTTGGCCTTTCTAGCACAATCCATTTTGTAGTGATCTATTCAGGTTTCAATTCATTTAAGTTTTCACCGTTCTAATTTGGACTCACACCTATTCGCTGACATAATGATTGGTTGTGGTGTATTTTTTTTTAATTCTCCATTCTTGATAACTGGAATTTTTTATTTGTCCAAACACCTTTCTCGCTACTAAATTTTCTTAATTTTGTTTGCTTTTTGTTTCTATTTTGAAGATTAATATATGAAAATGTTATTCATTTTCTCCGTAAGTCTTTAATTTCGTGTACATCTAATACTCTACTCTTTCATCATTTATATTCACATTAATTTTTTGTACTATAAATTAAGTCAACTTTGTACCGCTACAATACGTGAAAAACAAAACACTCAAGGGAATGAATGACTGATGCGCGGAATGTCCCTCGTGTCTTTTAACATACAGTAGGTTAAAATATCTTCGGGAGTTATAATGCACGATGTAATAGCAAACAAACCGATAGACTTTTTACGTAACCTCATCTTAAGCTTCTACTTCTCTTGTGTAAATCCTCGGGTGTAAAGAGCAGCGGAATACTTCCACACTATTACCATCGGCTCATTTCGTAACACGTTAGTGGAGCAATCAGTTTTATGCTTTTATAGCACTGAAATGTTGCCTTTTAATCCAACCAATGACGCTTTATTGCTTCTAATTCAATTTATAGTAAGCAGTACTCCAATTCCAGGTTTTAGCATTCAAGAGAAGTGACTATTGTACTGGTTCCTGAAACACGCCTCAACACATCGTTCTGTATGTCTGATTAGCAGGCAACGCATTTTCGTCCCCAAACAAGTTAGGGAAGTTATCGGTTAGTATATCCTGGAATTTTAGGGTTTAATCTCTGACGCTAAATTCTTACGTCAGGACGCTACGAAAAGTATAGTTCGGCACATAATAATATTGAAGCTTGACAATTTTAAGTAGGATTTATACTAAATTGAAATGGTCTATCCAGCTACTTTTTAACCACATAAACGCACTAACACTTGAAAATTAGCGCTCTACAAAATATTAGTGCTACATATGATAGAAAGTATAATTAGACCGGTAATAATACTGGACTAGTATATAGAATATATTATATTATACAGCATAATAGTAAACATGGTACACATTTATTGTATAAAGAAACACTTATCTCCCTCCCATAAGGATTGCCTCTTGTCTCATATAAAAATCAAAATTACGAAATAAAGATGTAATATGCAGAAAAATGCATAAAATTGAACCAACGAAAACAAAATGAGTGTGTAGCGCCTACGCGGTGCAGAAGTGAAAATTTTTAAACTGAATATATGCAGAAATCTTTTCAATGTTCGTGCAATGAGAGGCGATAAATTAGGGTTAAATTTAACACAGTTATACTTTTTTTTTTTTTTTTAATTTCAACCGGCCAGAGGCCTTTTCCAAAGTTATCTATTTTTGTTTTCTGTTTGTTTACATTTGTTTCCTTCTTTTTTTTTTACTTATACTAATGCAATCACAACACCCATGCCCGAGGCGGGACTCGAACCCACAACCCTTCGGACCAAGCGATAGGGACATGCCGTGCCCCTACCGCTTGAGCCATCCGGGCCGGCACTACTCAATACTCTCAGAATTTAAAATTAAAACAACCTGTTTATTATAATAACTAAATAAGATACGAAAACTCTACTCTGCAATCGTTCCAAATAATATGAGAAAACTGCACTAATAGCTGTACCAGAGCTTCTTCTTAATCCATTGGGTGCCCCGCGACAGCCATACGTATACTAATTTAGGCATTAGGCCCTAATCTTTATAATTGATGGAAAACCGCAAACATCAACAACTTTATATGAGATTTTTAGGCCCAGTTGTCTGGATTAGTTTGGCGTAACGAGTCCAGCAGAGTAAGCGACTCCTCTGGTCTTACCTATCTTCCCTGATGATGACAACTGTAAGTAGTTCAGAAACGTTAGAATTGTCAAGTTCCAGACAGGCCTAATTCTATCCAACAATTTTAATCCGCGTTGACATAACATATCGCGACCTTAGAATGACAAAGTTCTATCTGCCATTTCAATTATATGGAGAAAACTGCGTTTGAATATTCAAACCATCATAATTTTTTCCAGTTTTATCGAAACCATACAATGTTTTTTAATTACATGAGAGACTACATAGACACAAACGTATGATGTCAGAACATCAATATCATTTCGATTATACTGTAAACTAAAAGTTTAAAAAGGCAGTTGGAACCTTGTCTGCTCATGATAACGCAAAATCATAAGTTGGCATTGTTCTATGTGCTCTTAGAACCTTGTCTTGTTACACTTAACGAGATTAATGCATGATAATGACTTGTTTACCATCCTATACAATGGAAGAACGCAGAAATTATTTCCACCTTTGACGTATTATTACATTTTTGCTTTAAATATGTCAATTTTTTCACAGGTAAAAAATAATTAAAGGGAGAAAACGGGTTAAGAAAATATAAAAAATTTAAGCTTTTTACATTTATTACAAAAGGCATAGCCTACAACGTACCGTTGGCATACAAGATTTCGGAGAGTCAAGACATCACAACCGAAGCACAGAAAATAGAATTTGAAGAGCATTACTTGAATAAAATTATATCTCGAGCTGAAAGACATAGCGACAAACAAAAAATAAGCAATACCTTTATTAAGCTTTCATTCACAGAATGTGATTGCCTGTCCTAGGGCAGACATGTTCATTCTTTTTTAGAAAAAAAAACTGAACACATATAATAATTTGACAGCTATTTTGTCAACAATCAGACAAGTTTACTGTGTTCTCTGAACTAAGGTACAATCAGGAAGAGCAGTAAATGATATCAATGTGCATTCAGAGTAATAGTAGATGAAGCAATAGAAGAGAAAAACTCTAAATACACACGAGTCTTATCGTCGTAACTTTTCGGTTTGTGAAGGCCTCTAAATTGTACTCCGTAACAAAGATACTCTTATACATGCTCTGCTTAGCTGTTGTGGAACTTTTAGAATTAAAAAAATCACAGTACAAATATTTAAATATGAACACATAATTTGACAGCTACTTTGTCAACAACTTAAATATGAAGATAGTTGTATGTGTATGTATTTATTCACACTGCAAATGGGTATATATCCGGTGGCAGTGGTAACTAATTACACTCAATAATAATTAATAATAAACACAACTAATAGATGGGAGGACAATATTACAATGGATTTGAGGGAGGTGGGATATGATGATAGAGACTGGATTAATCTTGCACAGGATAGGGACCGATGGCGGGTTTATGTGAGGGCGGCAATGAATCTTCGGGTTCCTTAAAAACCATATGTAAGTAAGTAAGTAACTAATAATAATAATAATAATAATAATAATAATAATAATAATAATAATAACAAGGAGCATCCTAAATTAAATGAAGCATGGTCACTTAAAATAACATTTAAAGTACAGTAGATCTAATTTGTATCTTAACCCTAAGTTCGAACTAAGACCCACGAGTGTGACAGGTTCATACCTGCACAAGTACCTTCGGCACTACACTTATTTCGCTGTCAACTCACTCACTGCACTGATTCTACCTAATTTCACTAACACCATTTCACAGTTCAAATACTTTGCACAGCCACTTCACTGACACCAACACACTTCACTTACACAATAGACTTCATTGACACTACACACTTCACTGACACAACACACTTCCTCATACATACAAACATACATACATACAGTCGACCTGGTTGGCAAGTTGGTATAGCGCTGGCCTTCTATGCCCAAGGTTGCGGGTTCGATCCCGGGCCAGGTCGATGGCATTTAAGTGTGCTTAAATGTGACAGGCTCATGTCAGTAGATTTACTGGCATGTAAAAGAACTCCTGCGGGACAAAAATTCCGGCACATCCGGCGACGCTGATATAACCACTGCAGTTGCGAGCGTCGTTAAATAAAACATAACATTTTAACATTTACATACATACATACATACACACACATACATATATACATACACATACACATACACACTCATTTTCGCCACTTTCTTTTCTACTTTTATTTGTAGAGGAACGACAGCTTAAAGAATAATAAGAACTAAAAGTAAATGTCTTTCAGGAGCAGAAAACTTTGTGCTCCACTTGAATTTGCAAGTGTTCAAGTAGTCATTCGTGTTATTTTATCTGGTACATATTTTCCTGCCATAAGCACGCCTTGCTTGGTGCCTTTCCTTCCGAACACTACTTGACAGTTTATTAATCCGATCTGAATTGTATTCCAAACTCATTTCCACCGCAGTATAATATCTCTTCACAATGAATAATAAGATTTGGAATGCTGTTAGCTGCAGTAGTGGTTGTGTAGATGTGATTGAATGAAAAAATTGTAAACTGTGTCTCTATTGGCCCTCTGGCTAGTGTACAGCCAGCGACTGCCGTCCGCTGACATGCAGGAAGGAAGTATCATGAAGGGGTGTATCTGCTTGGCGGGAAAACACATGGAGCAATACAAGGTTCTATCTGTTCCACATTTGCAGGTAGAACCGTGTCTTGTTAACATGTGAATATAAGGTCTGCAGATAGTACTTTGTCACTTTGATAGTTCTCATATTTTCTTACACATGACATTAAGGTGCTTATTTTTTATAGAACGCATCAAATATAACTCTGTAGTGTAAAACCTTGACTTTCACAAATTTTTTTCAGATAGAATCTTGTCATTCTAAGATCGCGATATAGTACAATTCCGTAGCAACAACACGCACAGCTTTCTTACAACATCCGTCACAAAATTTTTTCTCACAGTGTTAGACTCTAAAGGAGTTGCATTTAAAAATATAAAATGTAGTCATTTTTCAAGTGCTGTTTTTGACAGTGGTCTTGCTCCATGCTGACAGCAGGGCCAGAGAGTCCTGCAGTTTGAAAGTGCCTACTGTTGCTGTAGGCCTACATAGTTCAGAACAGGCCAAAGGACCAAATTCTTAAAGGTATAAATTATTATCATGATTAGAACACGAAACTTCATGCATTAAAAAACCTGAAAATATGCATGCAACTCTGCAGTAAAAATTATTGAAATATGCCCTAAAAATTAAAATATATGGAGTAAAAATGCATTTTAGAGGTTTAATAATACAATATAAATGAAAAGAATTTAAAGTAATGTATCAAGAAGTCATATTGCACAGAAGCTGATTTTCCAGCTATGGAAAAACGTTTGCCTTCAGAAACCCATTTCTTCAATAAATCTTTTCTGCTTCTTTTTCTTCAATATCGGCAGTTGCGGTTAAACTTGTAAGCAGATCGATCATGTACTGACTCTTAGCTTGATTGTGCAGTAAAACTATGTGTGTGTCTAATGCCTACCCACTTCACTTGCGAGATTCGGGTTCCGCATATTGCGAGCAGATGGCAGGACTGTGACCCATTTTCAAGTTGCTTGCTCTTCGACGGGCGACGCTATGCATTATGTGTATCTGTGGAGAGTTGTGTAAGTGTTCGTGTAGGTGGAGTGTAGGGAATTGATGAGGATGATAATGGAGATGAGGAAGAGAGAAAGGGAAACCCGGTGCCGACACGTAGCCTACTCCTGTCGAAGAGCACCAAGGACGCTTGTTAAAATGAAAATTGACACTTCACATGACTTCATTGAAGCAGATGTATAAACACATTCAGTTTTGTTTCTATGAAATCAGAGCGCATTAGCAACATTACCTTCGATGACCTCAACAATATGTGACTTTATTGTCGCAGGTGTCATTCATTTTTGGTTCTACGAAATCAGAGTAAAAGGTGGTAAAAGTCTGAATGACTCTAGGCGACGCGTATGTTCATCTTGGCTCCAGAAAAACTATATTTACACGGCTAATATGTACACAGAGCAGCAGCTAGACTAATATTAAAGGGAAAACGACACCAGCTTATACACTAGGGACATATATTCACTGTTGTCGCAGCAGTTTTCTATCCTTAACAGTAATTAACTAATTATTGATTTTATTTCTCACATAATTTTTATATTTCTTGGAAATTATTCTTATTTTGATCACAGACAAATTTTTAAATTAGATAATATATCGGACAAAACAAGGGTAGATATTAATATAAAAGGTAAAAAGGTAAAGGTATCCCCGTAACATGCCATGAAGGTACTTGAGGGGGATGGAGGTAGAGCCCCATGCTTTCCATGACCTCGGCACTAGAATGAGGTGGTGTGGTCGGCACCACGCTCTGACCCCCTTTTACCCACGGGAAAGACCCGGTACTCAATTTTATAGGAGGCTGAGTGAACCTCGGGGCCGCCCGTTCTGAAAGTTTAGCAACGAGAAAAAATCCTGTCATCACCTGGAATCGAACCCCGGTCCTTCCAGTCCGTAGCCAGCTGCTCTACCAACTGACCTACCCGGCCTAGTAATAATAATAATAATAATAATAATAATAATAATAATAATAATAATAATAATAATAATAATAATATAGCGAAACCACATTATATAGTAATTTTTTTGTAATATGTTAGTATTCTGTTCTTTAACGTTTTGTTAAATTTTAACTGCTTGTATACTTTGTGACCTGGTAGAGTGTAAGAGAAGGCCCTATGGCCTTAACTCTGCCAGTATAAATAAAGAATTATTATTATTATTATTATTATTATTATTATTATTATTATTATTATTATTATTATTCAGTATATCACAGATGCAATATTATATTCCCCAACATTTAAGAAATTTATGTATATTGTGACATACAGTATCTATATTTTCCCAAGTATGTGCAAGTAAAACAGATGTTAATATATGCATTTAAATGCAAAATAAAAATATATATGCATTTAAAAGGAAAAACCTACGAAATATACACCTATGCAAAATAAAGTTGATTTCATTCGAACGTAACAACCATGATAAGCTATACAAAGATCCACTTTTACTTTTTCAATATGCCAAATCATTAAAAACATGCAATTGCATGAAGTTCCGTGGTCTAATAGTGATTATATTGATGATTAGGATTATATTAATGATAATTATTGTTTCCTCAAACAAACACAGACTAGATATATTTTACAAATTCTAACTAAGATTTTACCATTGCGGCAGTAAGATAAAAACTTCAGTGTGCCGATTCTGGACCGAATTCCATATCTTTAGTTCCAACAACGGCTCGGACGGCATTCACAAAGGAATTTGAGGTAGGTCTCCATGACCTACATTATAGCTATTTTTTCGAGATGGGTTATGGAAACGCACAAAATTTTTATATTTTTTGTTCTTACTTTACTTTGTAACGGAGTTTAGCTGCCTTAACGCTGTAATTTTCCGCTCTTTGACCGTAATTTGTCTATATATAATCAGTGTTATATTTACTGATCACTGGAGGGACAAGATGCAGACTCCACAGTACTTTTCAGGCCGTCAAATCAAGATAATGTTAGGTTTCGTGGGAATTGCGCCTTTTTTCATTTCCCCATAAAGTGAAACCGCAGAAGACCCAAATTAGTAGCTGTTGTTGTAGCCTGATGTTCGTATTTATTTCTAGCCTCTCTGAGGTAGCGAAATAGCGTTCAGCAGTAGGCCTATATATCAAAGTTTTACCTACAATTCTTATCCTTTATTTGACGTTCCATTATTAGCCGCCTAGTCGATTACACTGAGCCTTCAGACAGCTATATATCCGGTATCTCAATATCCGGTAATTTCATCACTATAGAATTTTGTTATTGTAGGTTTAATTTGTAATTTAGTAAATACAAAAATATTCTTTGTTCTTAACTTCTATGATAAAATGTCTAGCTTTCATTAATCAGGTATTCTTGTCGTACTTTAATTTTTATTGTAATTGTAATTGTAAATTTAATATTAATTGTAATCTTATTGTTCATGTTATAGTTGTAATCCCCTGGTAGAGGGGCAGAGAAGGCCTGACGGCCTTATCTCTACCAGGTTAAATAAATAAATCTAATCTAATCTAATCTATATATAAATCGTACTTCCCTTTCAAGCTTATTATCATCATCATCATCATCATCATCATCATCATCATCATCATAGATAGCACACAAGGTTTAGACTACAAGCAAATATTTTCATGGGGTCAGATAAAAAAGTTAATTTTTTCTTCCACCATGTTAATAATCTCAAAACAAGTGCTCGTACAAGGTTTGGGCATTCGAGCGCAATTACGAGGGCCGTAAAAAGTAAGTTTCCCTGGGGCCGTTTACAGAAAGAAGATACAATTGCATTGAAATATTTATTAGAACAGATACAATTGTTGAGCTATTTTTTAACATATTCCCCACTGGAAGTGAGATATTTGTCATACCATGGGATCGACAGAGAGGTTCAGACGGCTGACACACACTGGTTCCAATCCCAGACGGCAGGCTTCTACGACAAAGGGATATAAAAGTTTATTTTACGGTATAACAAACGTCTCAATTCCGGTGGAGAATATGTGGAAAAGTAGCTCAACAATTGCTGTACCGGTATGTATTCCAATAAATTTTTCCATGAAATTGTTTTTCTTTCTGTGAACGGTCCCAGGGAAACTTATATTTTACGGCCCTCGTAATTGCGCTCGTGTGGCCTAAATTTGTATAAGCATTTATTTTGACATTATTAACATGGTGGAAGAAAAAAAAAACTTTTTATCTGCCTACATGAGAATGTTTGCTTGTTAGACCAATGTTTGTCTGGGCTCCACCCAGTCAACTATATTATTTTATGTTCTGTTAACCGATTTCTGTAATATTTTTAAACCTGGCTTATCCCTTTAATCTTAGGTAATTTCATATAACCTCATTATGAAATTCATCATTTCTAGAGCAGTAGTTAATGGATCTTAAAAATTAATTTCTGTTAAAATTACATTTGTTGTTTATAATTATTCACGTTTCACTACCACATACGCGTAAAGCTGGGTCCGCTCACCACAGTTTCTATAATTTCATATGAGTTTCTGTATTAGTATTCCCTTTCCGTGTTCTTGCTTCATTTATAACATACTGAATATGACTCTTAAAAGGGCAGGATGAAAGGCGCGTTATGAGCAGAAATTATATTTTCTTAAGCAAATGTTTTCAAAATGTAACACTTACTGCATTTTATTATTTACACTGTGTCTCCTTGTATTCACCATGTTCTTGTCTTCCCCATGTTCTCCTTGTTTTTCCTGTTCTCTTTTTATTCTCCTTGTTCTCCTTGTACTCCCCTTGTTTTCCTTGTCGTCCCATTGTCCTTCTTATATTTCCTTGTATACCTTATTATCCTTGTATTCACTTTTACCTTGTATTCCCCTTGTTCTCCTTGATTTCCCCTTATCTTTAGGTGCCACAAGAGCCCCAAAGATTATATCTTCCATTATTAATATTTTAATTTTTTACATTCATTATAATTTCAAATTTCATTTACCTGGGATTTTAATAATGTTATAGTGAAAGTGTAAATAGTAAGAAAAAAATCTTCTCGAAAAGAAAAGCTATTCATTTAAATTGAAACTAATTTATGAACATGAAAAATGAGTATGTTCATGCCAGAGATCAAATACATTACAGCTTATAAATGTATGTAGTTTGTGAGCATAAGTGAATAACAAATAAACTCTAAAGAACTGAAGCTTTGGGCCGAATAACGGTCTATGTTAAAATTTTTCAAAATCGAGTTTTTAATGGAATAATGTTCTGTATAGTCTTACACAGCTGTAACAAAAATTGTTTTTCAATATCTGTATCAGAGGCGCTTCTACACCAGTTACAGTCAAGAATTTCTTGGTTGGAACAACGGTCTATGTCACTATATAGTCACTTATAGCGTATCCAGTTGTTTACATCGTATCGGGACTTATTGCACGGGAGTTTGTTTTCTTTACGCATAGTGGGTACTTGAACTCTGTGTATCAGATTTCGGTTGATCTGTTACGTAAAATGGACGACTGAAAGACAGTGACGATTTCTGTGGTAGATATTGACTGCCTAAATAAATGTAAAAAAAATGGGGATCTAGACAAATTAATATTAGTAAGTGGAAAGATGTGTCACGAAAGTCGCTGAGAGATACTGGTCTTGAGTACACAACAAGGAAGACGAAATCGCAAGTTAGTACGAAAGATACCCCAAGTAATAAGTTCCTGTCTGTTATTTTTTCAATATTTTATTAGTTGTATTTTAATTTACACTTTACCTAGTGTTAGTTGGTCTATGTTGTGTTTTGCCACTATAGTTTATCTTAGAATTTTATCAAGGTATTACGTTTCAGGAACAGATTTGTGGAAATTATTGTAAGGATATATGCTCACAGCTTGCTCTTGATGTCAGAAAGGAGCTATTTAAAATGTATTACTCTCTTACAGTCAGAATTTAAAAACTGTGATTATTATTGTCTTCATTATTAATAAAATTTATACTTAATAGAGAAGTCACCTGTTGGGATGAATAGTAAATATTCGGGACAGGAGTTCAAATTCCATCCCCCAACAATTTCTCAACTGTAATATTTAATTTTCTTTATTCATTTGTTATTGTTACAACTTTCGTTAATTTAATGGTGTCCCTGCATCTCAATACTGCAGTTATTTTCTCGTAATAGTGTTATTATTTGATCAATATTGTATGTTTATTCATAATATGACATTGAGTGTAATTTTAATAAATTACTTGGTGTTAATTCATATTAATATGTAGCATTTAAAAATAAATGTCATAATCGTTTTCTTCATAATTTAACCTTCTTATTGGTTTTCTATATTTCATAATATTCTGATTGTATAAAGTTGTTTAATCTCTGTATTCCCCAGTAGCATTTCTGTGGAGTTAAAAATGTTACAAACTGATGTGTAATGTGACTTTCAATAACATATACACGTATACTTCGCCTTAGAGTGTACAAAACATATTGATGGAATAACGGTCTATGTTGTCCGTTCGATAGTAAATTTATGAGCGGAATTACGATGTAACCTTTTTGTTCCTCCTGCACAATTAGCAGATTGTAACATAGACCGTTATTCGGCCCAACACTCCAACTATTAACTTTGATTATATGAAATATGATATTCAGTTTTTTTTTTTTAAAGCATCACAGTACTAGATTTCAGTCTGGCCCTGATGGCTTTGTGGTTCACAAACTGCTGAAGCGGCCTCAGTCACTAAACGAAAACACCGTTCTATTGTTTGTGTATGACACAAGAATTTTGGAAATGTCAGTGGCTCATTATCATTGATATGGCTCTAGATATCTTCTCGTCATATCGACTGAGTTAAGGTTGGTTCAGTACCGACGTAGCTCTTATGACATCATTTCATAGTAGTCCGAACATTGAAGTTCAGCTTGGGTACCTTAAATTTTCTTACGTTCTTGCTGAGTTGTTTGTCTCTTGTCCTAAGTATACGAGAAAAAGCTAATTTCCTGATAGAGTCCGTTGTACAGGGACATCATTTTATTTTTACTAACATTTTTAATATTAACTTGCCTATACCTCTGGATCAACGCCGTTTGCTACCCCCTTCCACGACTGGAGTTCGATGATACTGGCGTAATATACAGACAAATCACTTTACTAGGTATAGGAGGGAAGAAAAGTAGTTCATCCATTTACGTAAACTAGGAAATATTGCGCTTTTGAGTTTCATCATTTTCATTAGGTTTTTGTTTAATCAAACTACAGTACAATATTAACAATGAGTGTTTTTACTTACGAACTGAGCTGTCCATGTGGACGTATTCATTATGCAGTGTATATTATCCTGTCTACAGCACATTAGCGTACAATATAGAGAATGAAGTTAAATTTAAAAATAATCATAATATGGATATTTAAACACATTTTATAAGATGGTGGCCGTTCATTTCCATACAGGCTTCAGTTCTTTTGTGCATATTATTGCACTATAGACTATTATACCTAATTCCAATTGCCAGTTTCGTTCTTCGTATTAGTAACTCGTGTTGAAATAATTCTGTACCTGCTCTATAAAAGATTATCTTACGTACTGTAAATTCAATCTTCACTTCTGCCCGATCCGAAAATATAAAATTACTCAGACATACTATCTACTGACCGTCCAAATGGTTATGTCGTAGGGTCGTAGAAAGGGGAGAAATCACGTGAAAGTTAATTACTTAACGAGGCCCTTTTATTTAAAATAACTTGAACAGTTGTATAATATTACGTAGACGTCCAATTCCTAACAGAAATTAATGTTCTCAGAAAAGAGCTAAGACAGCCCAGCCACTAGCTAGCGAATAAAAGCTGGTGGCGGAAACCGGTATACGACGTGGGCAAATGGACGACAGTACCTGTGCGAAAATGATTCAATTTTGAAAGCTCTTTCGTCACTGGAAAACGCGAACATATTTTTGGAACGTACTGTTCACTATGACCTTAAGGCTACTATGACTGTATATGCTGTCTTGGATCTGTGTGGAGGACAGTTGAACTTCATTAGTAGAAGGGGTGGGAGTGAAGTACATTCAAGAACTCAGGTACAATAAAAATTGAAGTAAAAATAAAATGATGTCCCTGTATCAGTTAGCACAGCTAACTTTTCTTGATTTTTCACAAACGCATCTTTCATATTATATGTTGCATTTACACACCCTAGTATCAAATAGTTTTTTTTCGAATTAGCTTTAAATTCTGCTACCTGTTTCATGTATCTCGGAACTACAGATCTTTGTTTGTATGGTTCTAGAAGATTACGATATTTTTATGATAGTCACGAACTATTTCATTGATTCTTTCCTTCGGAAGAGTCCGCACAGAAGTTTTTCTCCGAGATTCCTGGAGTCGTGGTATAACAATTCCAGCCACTTCAGAATTTTTTAAGTTGATTATTTAACGACGCTGTATCAAGTACTAGCTTATTTAGAGTCGGTGAAATTGCTGATAGTGAGATGGTATTTGGCGAGATGAGGCCGAGGATTCGCCATAGATTACCTGGCATTTACCTTACGGTTGGGTAAAACCTCGGAAAAAACCTACCAGGTAATCAACCCAAGCGGGGATCGAACCCGCACCCGAGCGCAACTTCACATCGGCAGGCAAGCGCCTTAACCGACTGAGCCACGCCGGTGGCACTTCAGAAAATATTGGTTCTTTTTGTTGTCCACTGATTTTATTATCACATCGTGTTTGCAAATACTGTCTAATAATGTCTTCATAGGTGGGTAAAATATCATGTTGAATGACGCTCCAACTCCAAATAAAAGACAGAAATCCTTTTCACGAGCTGAATGTTGATTGGTCGCCATTTTAACTCAATTAAAAACAATTGAATTGCATGAAGAATGAAGTAAAAAAAGGAAAATGGAATAAAAAAGTAATACATAAATACATAATCAAAGTTATAATTTTGAAATCGAATAACCAATTTTAATGAAAAATAATGAAAACTCTATGGTCTTCTGGCACCTCAAAATATTCAATTTGAGATGTAATTTTTTAGGGAACGACAGTATCGTTATAAACACCCAAATTAAAATACAACAAAATAAAAAAGATAAATAATAAAAGCAGGTAATTTTTTGTAATATTTTAAAATTTTAAGGCCATTGGTAGCCTACGGTTTTTATAAAATTTTAAGGTTATGTTAGGTATAAAATGTAACAACTTTTGCACATCCAAGCATTTTTGATTTCTGAAAAAAAAAAAAAGAAAAATCATACATTTTCACTCCACCCTAATAAACATATCCAGAAGCGAGAACTCTGCCGACTTCCTTGACTTCATGCGCGAGACGTTTGGTTTGAGGCTCACCTTAACAACGGCGCCTACGACCTCTTGCATCAACTTGATCTTTTTAAGAAATTTGGACGGCTTGCCATGCACCCACCACATATCATAATTAAGCTATGCACTTGTCGACAAGTGATCGCACCCACACGTAGTTCTACGTAAAACTATGCACCGTCGACAGGTGATCGCACCCACATGTAGTTCTACGTAAAGCTATGCACCGTCCACAGGTGATCGCACCCACATGTAGTTCTACGTAAAACTATGCACCGTCGACAGGTGATCACACCCACACGTAGTTCTAAGAGAACCTATGCACCTGTGGACAGGCGATCGTACCCACACGTAGTTGTACGTAAATATATGCAGCATAGTAAAGCTATGCGCCTGTCGATTTTTTATCAGTATGTTTAGCAATGATCTCCGACAGTATTTGTTGTTCGTCATTCTCGAGGTCAACATCCATACACAACAGCACAGTCAGTTGCACTATGGAATATCTCAGTCTTGTGGACGAGCGATTTGTCAGGTAGGCTATCAGCGAAAGAAGAGACCGAACTCATTAGAAAACAGACTCTGCTTCTCCACTTATTTGCCGATAAACAAAACCGTGACGTCGGAATAATGGCAATCTCTTTAAAACTATATTAAGAGGCGAGTTTCGGTAATAGGGTTTGGGGAAATGAGCGTTAAAGGAGAGAAAACGTTATAAACGGGAATGTTATGTTGATATTTTACTATATTTTATCTAGTATTTCTTATCAGAAGTAGTTTCTAATTTACTATAAATTGGTTTAAGAGAGAATCTATTTCTTTGTCATTTGAGCCTAATCTTACTATTGAAATTCGATTGCTGAAAAAGTGTGAGTATTAAATTTTAAAATGTGTATAGTACAGTGTTACGGTGTCCCACTTTAAATACATAACCAAATTATGACTGTATTTTTCTTTAGACAAATGTTCTTTTAATAAGGATTGTTTTATCGAGCACGGAAAATCTTTGACCAGACTTTCCTTTTAACTCGTAACCAACATAACCGCAACCTGCAATATCATGGGAGATATGCTTCGAATCCGCTTCCTCTTATTAACGAGAGATAGCCTTTGTAAGACCTTTTGTCATGACCTTGAAAAATATTTCGCATGCAGACTTATTTTTCTAATACGACATCTTGTTTCTATTGTCTTTCTTAATACGATTCTTTCGAAGTGACTTTTCGCTCTCCTCCTCATCTTATACCTTCATCTCAACGTGTCGTCGCTGTCCACCTCCTCCTACTTATTTTCCTCCTCGACCTCCTCGCATCCATTCGTACCATACGCCATTTTTTTCTTTAATTCTTCTATGCTTCCTCTACCCCTTCTCAGTGAAAACCTCTTCATGTATCTTTCCTGCTTCTTACATCTTCACATCATTCCCATCATCCTCGCCATCCTTCTCATTCACATAATTATTTCTCTTCAGTTCATTCTTTAACTGTTCTCCCATCTGCTCCGCTCTTCATTCTTGTCATCTATCTCCTTTTACTTTTCTCTTCATCCTGATCACACATCTCCCTTTTCTTTCTTTCTCATCCTGGCCACAAATCTCCCTTTCCTCCTGATCCTTGCCACACATCTTCCTGTTCCCTTCTCCACCTGGCCACTCATCTCCTTTTCCTTTCTCTCTCATCCTGACCACAAATCTCCCTTTTTCTTTCCTTCTCATCATGGCCACAAATCTTTATTTCCTTTCCTCATCATCTGGCCACACATCTCCTTTCCTTTCCTCATTTTGGCCACACATCTGCTTTTCCTTTCCTCCTCATTCTGCCCACACATCTGCTTTTCCTTTTTTCATTATCCTGGTCACAAATCTCCCTTTCCTTTCCTCCTCATCCTGGCCACACACCTGCTTTTCTTTTCTTCCTTATCCTGGCCATAAATCTCCCTTTCCTTTCCTCATTCTGGCCACATATTTCCTTTCCCTTTTTTTCTCATCTTGGCCACAAATCTCCTTTTTCTTTCCCCCACATCTTGGCCATATATCTCCTTTTCCTTTCCTCCTCATCCTGACAACACATCTGATTTTTCTTTCTGTCTTATCCTGGCCACAAACCTCCCTTTCCTTTCTCCTCATCTCGGCCACACATTTCGTTTTCCTTTCTTCCTCTTCCTGACCACAAATCTTCTTTCCTTTCCTCCTCCTTATCTTGGCCACACATATCCTTTTTCTTTCTTCTCAATCTTCGCCATCCATCTCCTTTCCTTTCATCCTCATCCAGGTCATACATCTCCATTCCTTTTTATTCTGGCCATACATCACCTCTTTCTTTCCTCTTTGTCCTCGCCATACACCTCATTTCCTTTTTCTTCGCATTCTGGCTATAAATCTACTTCTCTTTTTCTCCTAATCCTGACTATAGAGTTTCTCCTTTTTTCCTTCCTCCTAATCCTGACTATAGAGTTTCTCCTCTTTTCCTTCCTAATCATACATTTTCTCTTTTCCTCCTCATCTTGGCCATACACCCCTTTTCCTTTCTTCCTCGTCCTTACCATATACATCTTCTTTTGCTTTCCTTATCCTCCTCGCCACTCACCTCCTTTTCCTCTCCCCCATTCTATCCGTACATCTCCATTTTTTCCTGCTCACGATCGCCGTTGATGAATTTGTATTTTTCTTTTCAATCCTCCGCATATTTATTCCTTTCTTCTTACTTTCATAATTCATTTCTATGTAATTCTTCTCTTTCTTGCAGTACCTAACACTTTTCAGTATTCTCTGTTTTCAGACCGTCTTCTTAAACATACATAGTTGTTTCCTGAAATTTCCGTTCATCATAGATCGGTATGGTATCAAATTTCTTGTCTTTTGTGCTTCTGCTTTGTAATTTTTCTTGAACCTTTCTCATTATGTTTGAAGTTATTTATTTGATTCTTATAGCCTATATTAATGATTTTGAATTGTTTTAGTTTTTAACGTGTTTTAAATATTATACATCTTGATTACACAACTTTTAACACTATACCACTTCGGAATATGTATTATATATATTTCTCGTGTTAAAATTATAGTTGGGGAATATATTCTCAGCCGTTCTTCAAGGTGTGTGTGTCATGCTACTCCATTAGCCTTTTCTTTGTTTCGTTTTTTTTTTTTACAAATTTTTCTTTTGCGTTGAGCAATATTAAGAGTAGGCCTATGTACGGTATACGGCGAAACAAACGACACTGAAATTATTGCCCATCTGCTGTCAACATTTCCCTAGCAACGAAGTATTTATTTATTGTATATATTGTAATAGTTTGACATATTATTGTGAATTCAGTGTTGTGTTAATCTCTGCAATTATGATTCTCACAACAGAGAAGAAGATGTTTATCGTAAAACGTTATTTCCGGTCATACGAAGTACGACGTCAGAATGGGTCAAGTTTTTTCTTCACGTTTGAACAGTACGAGGAGCGATTTAATAAGGAGGCACCAAATAACAGAACAAGTTCCGTAGTATGGGATCACTCTTATGTCAACGGAAGGGGACAGCAAGGCGCCCAAGAACCGTCACCACAAACGAGAATCATGGACGACTTTGTTACAATCCCAAAGCGGGTTACAATTTGATGCTCCGTATGCGGTCATGGAATATTGTGCCCTTATTTCGTCGAGAATGCTGCATAGAATCCAAAAACAGTAAACCAGGTACTCTACAAACATCTCATTATTACCCTATTCGCGCGGAATTCGCGCCGTTTTTGTCGTGCCAGAATCTTACCCCTCCAACGACAATGGATGCAGCAAGTTACGGTCCACATCGCGGGGGAGTCGAGCCCTTCTGCAACGACACTTTGGAGATTGCCTAATTTCTCTTGGAACTCCATTCCCGTACCCTTCCTGTTCTCCGGATCTCACGGCGCCAGTTGTCTACATATGGGGCACGTTGGAAGAATGAGTTTTGAAGACAGATGACCTACCTACAAAATATTCCGGAATTACACGAAAAGATAACGCTATTGTTTGTGTCCTTACAGCAACCTTTGCTCATCAACATGTCCAATAATCGTCAGAAACGTTATGATGTGTAATGTGTGGCACGTGATGGTACACATTTTGAACACAAACTGTACCAACGCAATTAAATAACATTTCAGTATCGTTACTCTCTTTATGTTCATTAAAAACTTTATTTGACATGAATATATGCTGATTCCTTTATTTGTATTTGTAAGATCTGTTACTGTTTCACTTGCCCCCATAATGTATTTGTATACACTTGTGTGTGTGAGGGGAGGGGAGGGTGCATCATTATTAATAGGTGTAGGTGTATACGGGCATATTGTGATTAACAATTTGTCCTCGTCTTCTTTCCTGTATTTGTTCATAACATGTTTCTTACTTTTGAGTTTAAATTTTCCACAGTAGTATTTTTTGGTTTAGGTAGTTAAACTGTCATTACCTACATTTTTATTTATGTCCGCCGAGTTAGCTCTGTGGTAGCGTCTTTGCCTCCAGACTAGCCGGCCCGGGTTCGATTCCCGGCGGGGTCAGAAATATAAAATTTCTACCTCGGGACTAGGAGAGATGACGGTGCACAACTTCTAATCACTAGATTGTGCACCAATCCCAAATCTCTCCGCAGTGCATATGATAGTGTTGATAGTGTCACTGTTGATAGTGATTCGTCCGTCGGATGGGGACGTTAAGCCTGGCGGCCCCCTTGGTACTGTTCGACAGAAGTAGGCTACGTGCCGGCACCGGGTTTCCCCTTCTCACTTCCTTCCTCATCTTCATTATCATCACTCATTTCAGACACTACACTTACACATACACTCACCCTAATACACCCACAGATACACATCATGTACGTACAATGTGACCCGCCGAAGTTGTGTACAACTAGAAAATGGATCGCAATTCTGCCATTTATCCGCAGCATGCGGAACCCGAATCACGCAAGTGAAGTGGGTGGGCATTGGATACACACACATTTTTGTTTATACCATTTTTAGTTTGCCTGATTGTCTCTCCGCCCGCTCGCATGTCCGCATCTTCCATCAATCCATTCCTGTATTACTTTACCCTTAATCCATCTATCCATCCATTAATCCGTTCAGTCATGTATGCTTTCATTATTTTTTCTATTCATCGTTTGATCTATCCACCAAAATATTAGTCTAATCGATATCTACATAAATCCGTCAGTCGCACTTTCCTTGCATTCATCCGTGTATCAACCAGTCCGTTTGTCAGTAGACCTACTTCTTTTTCTCCAATATTCAGTTCATCGATTTACCTCATCCCCGCTCCATCCATCCATCCATCCACCTATATATGATTTATTTATTTAGTATTTATTTATTTAACCTGGTAGATATAAGGCCTTCAGGCCTTCTCTGCCCCTCTACCAGGGGATTACAACTATAATATGAAGAATAAAATTACAATTATCGACTCCATCATCTATGTAGGCATATTAATGCATTCCGGTATTGATATTTCCGCCATCTCTCTGTTTGGCTTTGTATGATCTTTCTTTTAATATGTTTGCATTTGGTAGTTTCTGTCAGGCAATATATATGTTCAATTATTTATTTGCATTCTCTCTTCAATAATACTCTTCGCACTCTTTTCTGTATTATTAGGGCCTATAAACCAGTTTTCTCAAAATATTATTAATGTTTCAAATAGTTTACAGCTGTATTGTACTCGCCAAACTTACACGACTATAGCTCAAAGGAAAGAAGTCAAAGAAGTCACATCAACATGCTCTCGATGTTTATGTTATGCAGTTGGGCGCGTCTGATAACTGAATTGCTTTATAACAGCGTTGCCAAATATAGACGGCCTCAGGCCGAGTAGAGAGGTCAACTTATCTTGCCGCAAGAGACAACTAGCCTAATAACTTCCCTGTTTAAAAAAATCGTACTTGCCTCAGCCCAGCGGCTGAGCTAATTCAGAGTCATAATGTGACAACGCTGCATAACTAACAGGCATGCACCGTATGATTTATTATGTTTTGGGTAAGGCACGAGTCAGCAGAGTGGTGTGAGTGAGGTCGTCTAAACTTGGCGAGAACAATACATATCTATGCGTACACTCTTCTTTCTTATACAGTAAGGTATACGTGTTTGTGTTACGAAAATCTGAAGAAAAAGAAGTTTATGTTTCTGTAAATGCAAATCTGCACTATACCGCGTGGATTTGACCTAGATCTTGATTTGGTTTGTTCAAGAGTCGGAACCCGGGACGGATCCTTGCACTTTGGCTTACTTTGGCCCATTGTGCTCCATACCATAATTGTTCAGATTCAACAGGTGGTCTGGGATGGCATTCGTGAATCCGACGCCGGCAGATGGGCCAACCTGCTCATCCCTGATAGACCAGGTCCCATCCTCGGTCGAGTACCTGATAAGCCCAAGGGCCTCAATCCCCAAGCCTTGAATTCAGCATCGGGAACCCGTGCTATCCCCGAGACTTCACCCCAGCCCATTTTTAACTATTTCAGATGATAAATGAAATCAGAGAAAGATGGAGAGTGTTGGTGCAGTGATAGAGTAATCCAAGAAAACCTTCTGCAACTTCTACTTTGTCTACTGCAAATCCATCACGACCTGGCCGGGAATTGAACACGTTTCGCCTGCGTGAAAAACCAGCGTGCTAGAGCTTGAGCCACAGACGCGGTTTTTGTCATGGTGGGAGTCAGTAAATACGATATATCAGCTTCTTGTGAAGAAAGAGCGATTTTAGCTCTTAGGAGGAAAAATGTTAACTATACCGTCTATTCCGTATAGGCATAGATCTAGAAACGTTATCGATTTCTGACCCCAGAATGGAATCCCGACAGTCGCTTTCACTTTCCACGCACTTAACTACGTCATTTCTATTTCTGCTGTGAATATAGACCTATGTGTCCAGCAACGAGGTCAATACCGGACATGTTTTGGAATATTCTAGTTCTTGAAATAAATCTTCCATTTAATTAAAATATCTTCCATTGTGGAATTGCGCTACTGCAATAAATATTAAAATTACTTTGTTCGCATTTACTTTTTTTTTTTTCATAAAACCAAGATAAAATACTTTAAGTGCATGCAAGATGATTATTGTTAAGATCAGAAAAAGCCACGTGAAAAACTGGTATCTGAAATAAATATTTACAGTCACTCTGAGTTTAGATATCAAGATGGCGAATATAATGATACCCATTTTTAATGGAGCGTTGCATTTCTCTTCGGAATATATTTTATACTTTACATTTATGTCAATGTATTAAGATGCTGTGTAATAAACATATACGTAAACACTAGAAGGAACTGGGTCTCACAGTAGACTATTAATATGAATCGTAATACAGAACATTTAGTTCCATTGATAAATAATAATAATAATAATAATAATAATAATAATAATAATAATAATAATCCATAGCGCTACAGCCCTATAAGGGCCCAGACCGACCATCCGACTGCTGGCCTCACATCCACACGTCGAAGCAGAGGTAGACGATCATCCAACCAGAATGGAGGTATCGTTTGGTTAGCATGATGAGCCCTCCACCCGTTATAACTGGCTTTCATAACCACATTTTGCTACTTATCGCAGCTCCCCAAGTGCTACACGATGCTGAATGAGTACTGGTTCCGTACACTGGCCGAACTTTCGTGAGAAAATTTCTTCCCCCATGAGGACTTGAACCAGCGTGCGAGTTTTAGGCAGGTTGTATGGCACCCATTGATAAATATACTGTTAAAGTTATTTAAATGCAATTATAGGGGGCTGTAAATAAATGAGTTTCATTCACTTGGAATTATTGTAGAGAGACAAAAAGGAACATGTAGCCTGTTGTATATTTTAAAGTGTTTAATTTATATAAATGTAATTGTACATGGAGAAAAATCTCATAAAAGTGTCAGGAGATCCATGGGATGCTTCTAATGGCTTGAAACATTTAGGTCTCGGTTGGGCGTTATTGTGATATTTAGATTTTTAACGACTCAGTTATTATTTATAAGGACTATGTGAACATTATTGAGATGATGTATTCCTTAGATTACTGTAGGCTTTGCACTGTGTTCCTTGTACAATTCTGTTGAAGTGTTTAATATATAGGGCCTATGGAAACACGTTCTTAAAACGTCAAGCTGTATACAGATAAGTGAAGCATAATATTGAAGATCTAACATTCTACAAGTGTGCTAAGTGAAAATTTTTCAAATTTCACTTTATTCAATCTAAGAGGAACATCCATATGAGAATATCATACTAAATTATCTTTGTCGTAGCTCAACGTTAGTGACTCATTCGTGCGCCAAAGACGGTGTTGTAGGTACATATCTCAACATGCATTTCACAGTGTTTTTCATCAATATCTCAGAAAGCTGTTTTTGACACTTAACACATTTAGAATAAAATTTTAGGTCGATTTACAAGCAAAATAAATTAAGTAAAAAATAATACTTCTGAGAAAAAAAGTGTATATAATGCACATAATGTACATATAAGGTTATTAAAAAGTAAGTTCCCATTTTGAAATGGTAATACGTTTGTCAAATTGCTAGATTCCACAAAAATAAAAACACCAATTTATTCGTAAAGAAATGGGATTTTATTAAAAACGAAAATATTAAATATGACCACCACCGTGTTGTTCAATAAGAAATACTCTTTCTTCTATACTATAAACGGCACTAGTAAGCACATTCCTAGGTATGTTTCTAATGGCATCCGTTATTGACTGTTTCAGTTCCTCACGTGTAGTAGATCTACTAAGAAATACCCTTTCTTTTAGATAATCCCAAAACCAGTAGTCAGCTGGATTTATGTCTAGGTCACGACCTAAAAGACCAACTGTTCGGAAAATGTCTACTAATTACACGATCACCAAATGTGTTGCGCAATAGTGTTTTTTCATTATTGTGTATGTGAGGTGAAGCGCCGTCTTGCATGAAAACAATGTTTTCGATTTCATGATTCTGTAACGCTGGTATTGCAAAGTCTTGCAATATTTGAAAATATCGCTACTCGGTTAACGTCACTGTTTTTGTTTGTCCATTTTCAATTTCTTCATAGAAATACGGTCATGTTATGAAATGTGACGTAAAACCACACCAGACAGTAACCTTGATATCATGTAAAGGTAAAACCATTGTAAAAATTATTAAAATTACTTTTCTCCTGCCGTCTGTATTCTGAAAAACAATTATTGTTTATACAAGCGTGACACAATTACCATAGCAACGAAACACATAGCCTATCAATAAGAAACTCCAAACCTTCTAAACCAGGCCTGCACAAGGTTTGCGCTCTCCGAGCCGGCTCACAGCTCATGAGCGGAATGCAGATATTAGCTGCGCTCTGTATAAGGGTGGACTGGAAGAAGGGGTGATCTCGTACAAAATAAACACAAAAGGAAGTACTATTACGAGTGCTTATGAAATGAATTCCCGTTCAATTTTTACAAAATCATCTTGGGCTATTATTAATTAATAAAGAAATATTTATTTTACAGAAGTAATAGAAATTCTATAGCTACTTAAATGCACAATATCATTTCGTTATATTTTTATTTATCAGTACATCAAAACGAGGTTTTATGCTGTTGGCAGCTGAAAGGGACAGTAGCCTACTGTTCATAATGAAACATCAGTTACAGTTGTTCGATGTCTGCCTTTATTAAAGTTGATTATAGAAAACAGTTGCTCACAAATATAAATGTTGAGCCAAACATAGCAATCATTTTCACAGCCAGCCTGTGTAGTCGTGGATATTATTGCTAATATTTAGTCTTGTAAAACTCAACCAGGCTAGTAGTTTTATTCAAACGGTCTTTAGCCCTTAGGTCACACTGAAGATCAATAAGTTCGAGCTGTTAAATATTATGTTCCGTCTTTTAGATTCCTCCATACTGTACTGTAACAGTAGGTAAGCAACGTGAAACAGTTACTGAGAATAGGCCTACACACTGCACTCCACTAGATAACTGAGTGGTCGTTTCCCTCTCCTCTACCTATAGCAAGTCTATGTCATTCTGACGTATCTTCCTCTCCGTTTCGGCGAGCGGTAAACACTCGTTGAGTGCTGTTTGTGCAGGCCTGTTCTGAACAGTAATGGTACCTATATGAAACAAAACTGCTGATATGTACAGAAGATACAGCTGTTTCAAAATGGGAACTTACTTTTGAATAACCTTATATATAAACTTACAATTGGAGAATGAAGTACATTTAAACAGAAAGAACTGACTAAAAAAATAATATTTTGAGGATTTAGTTTTTTCAGAAGAAAAACGCCTCTTTTCTCAGAATTAATAATTTTGACTTAAAGTGTTTTGCTTGTAACCTAACGATATGCAGATTCAGTTAGAGTTTGCAGGCAGGTCGCTTAACAGAAACAACCATCGCTCCTCTTGTTAAGTAGGCGGTAACTTTCGGAAGAAACGTTGGCAGGGTTGAACTTCGTTGTGCATTACGGACAATAAGTACTTCCTCGTTCTTAGCAGTTACCACAAATGTTCTCTGCCTGCATTTAAGCATAAGTGACGCCTCATTAAAAGTTAGAATTTGAAAAAAAAAAAAATCTTGAAGCTTACTGAAAAATTGCTATCCCATTACTGTTTTTTATTTCTTTTAAAGTACAGAGGTATAAATCATACTGTGTGTTATCGAGGGAGGTATTTCCATTTATTACATTTAGCACATTGCGTAGTCCACCGCTGTGGAGTAACGGTTAGCATGCCTGACCTTGAGACAAGCGTTGGGACACGTTACCTGGTTGAGGTTTTTTTCCGGGGTTTTCTCTCGATTCATTAAGGTCAAATATTCGGCGCTGGACTCTGGACTCATTTCGCTGGCATTATCACCTTCATCTCAGACGCTAGATAACCGTAGCAGTTGAAAAAGCGTCGTAAAATAAACCAAATGGAAAAAGTACATTGCGTAACCGCTGCATTGATTTTTATAAATTATACAGTCCTATAATACCGAATGTGTAAAATGTTACGCCCGATTTTGAATGCAAGAAGTAGGCCTATTATTTATTTATTTGTTTCAATACCATGATTATCTGAAACGAACTATATGACGTATATGATTATGTCTCGTGACCAGAATATTATACGAAATGGAAATATAAAAATTGGAAATTTATCCTTCGAAGAGGTGGACAAATTAAAATATTTTGAAGCAACAGTAACAAATATAAAAGATACTCGGGAGGAAATTGAACGTAAAATAAATATGGAAAATGCGTGTTATTATTCGGCTGAGAAACTTTTATCATCCAGTCTGCTCTCAAAAATGTTAAAAGTTAGAATTTATAAAACAATTATATTATCGGTTTTCTGTATGGTTGTGAACTTGGATTCTCACTTTAATGGCGAAGTGCATCAACATCGGTTAAAAACGCAGTAATCATAGATTACGAAACGACGGTTAAACAGTAACCGTGGTTAAAATGTAATTTCTGTGCACCATTCATAATCACCGATTACTTAAACATAGTTAGCTGACACTTCATTTAACCAGAGCAAAGTCTATGATGGTACACTGTTTCTACAAAATGACTAAAGGAAAGCATTCATACCACAGCAAAGATAATAGTCAACATCTAAAAACGACTGCGCTCACTCCGTTCTACATCGAAGTGAACATGTCCTACATTTTCGCGTTGCATTTGTTTGCCTTTGGGCGCTGTTATATTTGCGAGTTGCATTTCTTTGTTTTTCATTGCTGTTAGGTTAAAATCGTACAAAATAGAAAATTGAATGCAAAAATGATTATATCCCAATGTGAGGTTAAGTATCGATAGACTTACTTAATATATTTAAATATATT